>NW_012113475.1:3097913-3113026 GCF_000951035.1 Colobus angolensis palliatus | reverse complement strand
TACAGGAAAAAATCCAACAACCCCATCAAAAAGTGGGCAAAGGGCATGAACAGACACTTCTCAAAAGAAGACATTTATGCAGCCAACAGACCCATGAAAAAATGCTCATCATCACTGGCCATCAGAGAAATGCAAATCAAAACCACAATGAGTTACCATTTCACACCAGTTAGAGTGGTGATCATTAAAAAGTCAGGAAAGAGCAAATGCTGGAGAGGATGTGGAGAAATAGGAACACTTTTACACCGTTGATGGGACTGTAAACTAGTTCAACCATTGTGGAAGACAGTGTGGCGATTCCTCAAGTACCTAGAAATAGAAATACCATTTGACCCAGCCATCCCATTACTAGGTATATACCCAAAGGATTATAAATCATGCTGCTATAAAGATACATGCACATGTATGTTTATTGCGGCACTATTCACAATAGCAACAACTTGGAAACAACCCAAATGTCTATCAATGATAGACTAGATTAAGAAAATGTGGCACATATCCACCATGGAATACTATGCAGCCTAATAATGGATGAGATCATGTCCTTCGTGGGGACATGGCTGAAGCTGGAAACCATCATTCTGAGCAAACAATCGCAATGACAGAAAACCAGACACCACATATTCTCACTCATAGGTGGGAACTGAACAATGAGAACACTTGGACACATGGTAGGGAACATCACACACTGGGACCAGTCATGGGGTCAGGGGAAGGGGGAGGGATAGCATTAGGAGATATACCTATTGTAAATGACGAGTTAATGGGTGCAGCACACCAACATGGCACATGTATACATATGTAACAAACCTGCACATTGTGCACATGTACCCTGGAACTTAAAGTATAATAAAAAAAGAAAGAATATACATATACTATATTGATACAGGATATATTATATATATCAATATAATATATGTATATATGTAATATATATACAGTATATCTATATAGTATAGCATATATCATACAGTACATCTATTTAGTATAGTATATACTACACAGAGTATATCTATATAGTATAGTATATAACCATATATGTCTTAGAATACACATATATAATTCACATTGAACTGCATTAGACATTTAATATTAGTTATTTTAATATCTTTGAAAGTTGAATGAAAAATGGGTATCTACTTAGATGCGCACGTGAGGCAATGAAGATTAAATAAATAAAGCTGCACAATGTCTGGATCATAGTAATCACTTAGTATTACTTATTTCCCTCATTCTTCACATTTTCTTTGTTTATCTCAAAGAAAACAGACAGTTGCATTAGAAATGTAAATAACTATAAATAGTTCTTAACTTTGAACTGGGTTTATTCCACAACTGTATCATATTGAATGATACAATATTTTTAATGGCATGAATGTCAACAATCTAACTCACTTAACTAGGTGCCACTTTGCCCTTTTTTCTTAGGCAAATGAAGAAAGTCAAAAGACCAATTCAGGCAGATGAAATGGTACAACCCTAGACTTAACTGAAAATTAAACACGGTATAATGGAGTTATTGGAACATGTTCATAATATACATTTTACACGCAGTCGATACTTTATTTTTCTAGATATTTAGGGATGCTATACAGATGATAATTATAAAAATTTTATAAAGCACATGCCATGCAGTTATGCTTTCAGAAGGGAGATATAAAAACAACACAAATTGTGTTCCAAAGATGAGTACAATTATAAATTTTTAAACTATTGTTAATAAATGGCTTACAGTTTTAATGGCAAATAATTACTCAAAATGATGCATCCTTGATGACAAATCATCAATAATATACAGATAAATTAGGTGTTCTATAGGGAATCGCAAAGAAGAAGGGATATGAAGGCATTGAAATCCATACATTGCTTAAAAGTCTATTATATAATTTTATTTTACTTTTTGAAAGATACTTATGTAAAGAAATGTGATGCATTGAATCTGAGCCCTTCTTAGTACTACTTAACTTCAGCACTTAATGCTATTTACTTTTTAAAGGTAGAGATATAGAAATTAGTGAGATCAACAAAATGATTTATATAATGGAATAAAAGGTTTAAGGAAAAGCTGATAGATGCATTTATTAAATCTGAAAAAACCAAGCAAGAAAGTAAGTTCTATATGTAAGAGATCTAGTTTTTAAAAAGACAAAACAAATTGCATAGGCAAGAAGTGATAGCAATTGCACATTTGAGTCTTAGTGAAACAGAAATTATAGCCCTAGCATGATGTAAGAGAGAGGGAGTGACTTAAATCAGTGTTTTGATCAAGGCAATAATTTGTTGTGCTCCAGTCACATCAATTAGAATCAGACTGAGAGGAGAATGGAAATGATATAGACTTCAGAACTATTCTACATGAATTCCACCTATATAATTAATAAAAATAGGAAAATGATGAAAATATGCTTTAGAACACAAAACGTTAAGAGGAAAAGTAAATGAATCACTAAAAAAAGATAGGATTGTTATTTCAGCATAACTGCATATTTACCTCACATATTACAGCTTTGGATTCCCAGGGAAGTGGGTAGTGTTAGCGCAAGTTTATATTTGCACTTTCCCCAAATCCTTCAGAACAACAGGAAAAAATAAAACTAAGGCTACAAACGAAGAGAGAATTGGAGAAGAAACACAACAAAGAGATGTTAAAAAATCTTGGGCCTGAAAGCTGATGGGTACATGTGAACTGACTTAGTAGGTCAAAGCAAGCTAAAACTAAAACCCTGGGAGCAGGAAGCTAAGAAACAGCAGCAGCTATATGAAAGTGTCTTCAGAATCCCTGCTCAGTGGTTAGAGGAACTGTTTACGCCTCTGAAGACAGGCGTAAAATATAGGGATAAAAATTGAAGTGTTTTATAGGCATAAATTACAATTATGAACGTTTTAAAATTTCCTCCTACTTCTATAATGTTTTTCCCTCCATTAGGGCAACTTGGCACATAAAACAGATAAACTCTTTTGTCAATCTTAAGTTACATAGCCATTTTTAAACAATAGATCTAGTATCTTAGCTATCTGATAGGGAAAAAGTCAAGACTAGAGCGAATTTATAAATATCCAGCGTTTTCTGAAAGAGTAAGTTAATTATTATGTCTTGCATGATAATTCCCTTAGGGAACCTTCCGCCCTTTGAGAATTACTGCCTATCCTCTTGTCAATGTGCCATGCTCTTATTGCTCATGGTCTAATTCCATCAGTGTTCCTCTCTGCCCACTTTTAAAATTAAGTGGTTTAACTTTTTTACACATCTCATGATTTCTTTTAATGTTTTCCTACATTCCAATAATTTTGTCTATTACTAGTGTATAGTCCTAACTCGATATTTCTAATTCAGAATTCTCTTCATTCTCTTACGTTCTGGACTAGTGCTCCTCAAACAGTGGTCTGCACACTGGTCCGAGAATAATTCTGATGTACTCTGAGCTAAAAAACTTGCATCAAAATGTATATAAACTCTTCTGTCCTTAAGCACCTAAGCATAGTTTAGATCAGCTGACTTTTTTTTTCTTGGTGGTAAAATAGGCTTGATGAAGGATATAGTGTGCTCATTTACTTTCTGTTGCCGATTCCTCTCTTTAGAGACCAGAACTTCATTTAGCACTGCTATCATATCACATAATTGTCTGCCAGGTATCTCTAAATATCTCAATTCTTTAATTAAAGCATTTAACTTCCCCTACACCATGCTCTCTTATTAATGAATATGAACATCCCAATAATAAAAGTTACTTTGTATGTTAATGAATTAATCCTGTGCCTTTGTCTCATATATTTTTTATTATCTCTTAAATAAGTAACCATCACCATTGCTTCTGGATACTTTTCATAGCTTAAAACTATTTAACTTTTAATTTAAAGTATTTTAAATGTAATATTTAAACAATGCGGTTTAAGCAATCTGCCATAAAAGCCTCTTAAATTATCTTTTTTAATTCAGTTTTCATTTTCAGTCCTTCCTCTCCCTATATAACACAGTTTCCCTTGTAAAATGTAGTTATGATGTTACTTAATTGCTTTAAGATTATCTCATGGCTCTCAAATATTTCATAATAATAAGGACAAAAGGCATAATGACAGTAAAACCAGCCAGCTTATATTGAATGTTTACCATGGACCACATATTTTTCTAAGCATTTATAGACATACATTTGACCCTCAAAATAACTATTATAATCACAATTTTACAGATGAGGAGTATGAGGCCCAAAAAGTTTTAAAAAATTAATTACTCATTGCTACCTAGGTAATATGAAAAATACAGTCTACTTCTGAGATGTCAACATATAATGATTATATTTCTCTGCAAAATGTACAAAGTGCTTCCATTTCTAGCCTCTCTACATATGCCCATCCTAATTTCTGGTATCTCCTTCCCAAAACAGTATGCCCCAGCCACACCAAACTACTGACAGCTCTTGGATCACTTCATATTATTCTGTTATTTCACACCATCACATTGGCTTTCACATTGCCACTGAAATCCTTTCTGTCTGGAAAGTGTCTCATTCTATTAAAAATTTAATTTCCTTTAATAATTTATTTCTAATTTAATTTATATTAAAAGTCAACTCAAGTTCACTTCCTCAGTGAAGCCTTCCATCCAATACCCAGGGAGAGTTTGCACTATCTCACACAATGTTTTCTCATCACCTAGGAATTCAATAAATAATCATGATACCTGTTCTTTAAAAACTTATGGCTTGACAGTGAATAACTAGATAACTAGACAAATAAGTATATAATTAATCCAGTGCTGCTGTGTATACTGTTAAGAAAATGAAATGTAGAAAATCTACAAAAACATAAAGAATGCATGGGCTGCCCAGGCATAGGAATAATAGAAGGTCTCAGAGAAATTGGCATGTGAGTCAGGCATAAAATACTTGAAGAATAAAGGATGAAAGGTTCAGCGTAAAGGCTATGTTAGGCACATCTTCTTATGTAATTCATTTATTATGGAATGTATCCCTATACAAAATTATTTTTTTCTTGTATCTGTCTCACCCACACCACCGAAAAGAAGCTCCCTAAGACCATGTTCTCTATTTTCATCATGTAACTAGCACAGAATTGATACATAGTAGTACTCAGTCTAGTCCTTAAATGCAGAAATAAATCATTTAATAAGGTCCTAACAAGAAATCAATGACAAAATGTAAAGAAGAGAGTAATGTCAAGAAATATTTAGCAATTTGAAATGATAGTGCTGGTGGACAGATTTTAACACAGAGGATAAACAATACAGAGACAGATATCAAAGATGCTTCTCTCTATCTTGGTTGCTTGGCTAGGCAGAATTGTGATTGCACAGTTGGGCTTTGGAGTTTGAGGTGTTTGTGGGGCTTCCAGGTTGAGTGCCAATGGTCCCTATAAGTGTTGGGAAAGATGACTTCTATCTCACCAGGTTTTAACTTGTCTCCACAGCTGCTCATTTACCACAATTCTTGACTTATAATGAGCTATAAATATTTTTGATTTATGAGTTATTGAATTTAATGGTTAGGTACCAAAGGAAAATCTCTGTAATATTTTTATTTCCCTTGGTGAACTTGAAAATGCTTATCTTCTCAAGTAAAATATCAGAATCAGTAAATGATCACTTAAAATTTTTATGCGGCTGTGTGTCTTCAGGGTGTATAACATATGGCTAGGTAACTTCAATTATGACAATACAACTGCCTGCATCGTTATTGTTTAGAGATGAATAATACATTGCTAAGACAGACGCTCTCCTAATTTGACCAGCTTACTGAAAATATAGGTACATTCTAGTACAAGTTGCCAAAAATAGGAAGTTCAATTAAATGTACCTTTGCATTTAAAATGTTACTGTCACAGCAAATTTCATAAATACATAAGTAATAGCTTACTAAGTTCCAGAGTCTGAAGTTGAACATTTGAGATATCATCATTAGAATTAAAAATTTCCTATCAAGTAATTTCCGAAATTAACCCACAGCTAAACTACAATTATTACCACTTATCTGAACATTTTCTTCATTTCATAAATATATTTAAGAACTACATTTGCTTGCATAATGGTTACCTCCATATAACAAACAGTTAGTCTGGAGTAACAGAGAAAACAGGTCAATAATACCTGCATAAAGTTCACAGGACTCAGTTGGTTGCCTTAGGCAATGCGTTGAAATGCAGCTTGTTTTGTAAATAACTTATGTTTATTTCAAGTGCTAGGTCTCCGGTTCAATGGCTGAATTACTCTAGAGATGAATACACAGATATGGGGAGCAGGAAGAAGCAGGAGCAGGCATCATGGCAGGAGCCAAGCAAAATATGTTCTTCATGTTTTATTCTGTGTAAAATTAACTGACTACATTCAATAGCTGTTTATGACATTTGCAAAAGCTTAGTTTCTATGAAGTTGGAGTAAGGTGAGTTGTGTTTTACAAAAGTAGCAACTTGAGGCAGAGTCTTGAGCCCCATAAAACCACGTTACTTACTTCTAGAAAAGAGTAACCAGTCAAGCAGGGAACTGTTTTCTCTCTTTCATTTACCCATTACTTACCTGTCATTCCTTAAAGCGTCCAGCATCTCTTCATGAACATAAAATTAATAGGATTCCTGTGATATAAAAAACACCCTATTTTCACTTTTTCTCCTAGAAACTTGGATAAACTTTCTAATTTCAGTGATATAGGACAAATTAAGTGGTCCCCCTTATTGTATGTAATTCATCCTGTGGACTCCCCAAATCCTTCAGTTGACCCCACTGTGATCAGATCTCCTCAGACGCACCTCATTCCACAAATCCATCTCATTTCCAAAATAAGTTACTTTGCTGGGATAGTAGCTCTGCATGCTCCATTGGGCTGCATTTGGAAAGTAGTTAAACTTACACTCCTTCTTTACCAGCAACTAATATAAGTCGCCTGAATCTGTCCTCACGTGATGGCTGCATTCATTTAATATAGTCACATCCCTATTTGAGCACGAGTGATGGTGTATTACAAAGTGAGACCTCCAGTATGTTTGCCATTGAATCTATATAGGTTCAAAGGAACATTTTGCTCCTGTAACTGACCAGCACAGTTAGACGCTCAGTCTTGTGGAGAGTTCCTGGGAGCAAGCTGTCTTCCTAAAGCTCTACTGATCAGACAAGTGCACAAAGAAAACCAGGTTGAATAATTTGATCAAAATGCATGATCCATATTATTTTGAAAGTTTTATCTTTCAAAAATGGGAAAATGCTGGCTTAATCACAAGATCAAGAATATTAGGAAAGATATATTAGTACTATACCTGCATTAATTCTATTATAATGCCTATTTTTAATAGCTCTATCGAATTTAAAGACATTTTATTTATCTCAACATATAGCTTTCTTAATTTATCACAGAGGATGTGAAAAAATACAGGTCACTCATCAGAGTTTAATTTTCAAAGGAAAAAAGCAGTGGCATAGCAAATTCTTTTTCTCTATTATATGTTTAAAGTAGCATAGTAATAAATCTAGATGCTTTTTTGGTGATATGTTAGAAATGACTTTACTAAGTGAATACTTTGCTGTTTTGTGCTTCATTAATTTTTGCTGGTGTTTTAAATGTTGCCTTCTGTCATGTAAAATAGATTAAAAATAAACATTCAATGCTGTTAAATTTTCAAAGTTCTTTGAAATAAAAAGGAATATCGTTTTCCAAAAATGTGATCTAGTTGAAGATTCTAATATTTAGTTCCATTGAGTATTACTCTATTGCCACCTACTCCTAGCTCCCAAATGCCCTTTGTGTATTCAATTTTATCTGCTGAACTAATTAATAGTCTATGATATTGGTTCAAGAGAAAAATATAGAACCATCTTAAATTTTCTAAAGTTGCCAAATTGTTCTGTTTACTTTTTTAACAAATTATTTGAAATTATTTAATTATTGTTATTGGCCATACCGAGAAACTTACTGTAATGATGATATTGAGATATTTAAAAATAATTACCTCTCAGCAGACAGATTCTACCCTCACTTAATTTGTTATCTATCATTTCTATAATATTTAATTTTTTACTACCTTTTCCATTTCAATGCATTGTTTCTTCCTCTGAAAACCCGCATATGATTGAATAACCAGTCTCTGAAAATCTAACTACAGTATTATATTGTATTCCTGAATTACTGGCAACAAGTAGGCCAGCTAGCTTCTGAGGTTAGGATCACCTTATTCTGAGGTACTGTACAAACTGTACAAACGTATAATGGAAGTACACTTTTTCTGAAGTAATCACCACCAAGTATCACCGATCATAAGTTCATTCAATTTACCTTAAAAATCTTTCACATCCAAGCATCTTGTAAATGTATAGAAAGAAAAGTAATGGGAGGGAAGAAACAATGACATGCAATGTCAAGTTTCTAGTCAGTCTATAAACCCTCATTTAGTTGACTCTCTCAGCACCAGCTGTAACCCAATTAAATTCAACAGTGCACAGGTGTTCACAAGAATGACTAACACGAAAGCATACTTCCCTTTAGGGCTCTTAAAAATTAGAGTTCTTTAATTTCCATACACCTTCAAAATCAAACCAAACAATAAAATATTGAAAAAAAGAAATTAGATACAGCAGGGGAAAAACACAATCAGCATGAGCTATAACCCAATTAAGCTGAATAGCACTCAGGTGTTTACAAGAGCACACTCACTTAAAATTTTACCAACACAAATTAACTTTGTCTAATATATCTTAAGACTGACAACGAATATCCATTTGTCTTTAGGTTACTCTTAAATGAGAGTTTTCTGAGTTCAAGTTCATAAAAGAGGATTTCATTGCAAAATATAATACTACAAAAATACAGATTTTCATCTAAATATCCCATCATGGGCACTTATTTTAAAATACCCATTTTAGTTCAGCAGAGGCACTCAATATAGATTCCAATTTTTACTTAGATTCCTTGAATTTCATGCATGGTTCAAAAAATACTCTTTTTGTTCAGGAAAAGAATCCAACTATTTGGCATATTCTTTTCTAATTTGTATCAGTTATTTAACAAGACTTAAGATCCTAGAGAGATCTAGTAGAATAAATATGTCTCCATTATGTGCTATTTACTGAATATTTATAATACCAATAATATTAGCACTGAGACAGAATAGTTAATTTCTTTTAGTGTGGATCTGAAAGGCTGTCCGTCCTATTCATGATTCAGATTTGCTGAGTAGAAATAATTATGCACTCATTTTATTAGAAAATTGTCCATTATCGGCCGGGCGCGGTGGCTCAAGCCTGTAATCCCAGCACTTTGGGAGGCCGAGACGGGCGGATCACGAGGTCAGGAGATCGAGACCATCCTGGCTAACACAGTGAAACCCCGTCTCTAATAAAAAATACAAAAAACCAGCCGGGCGAGGTGGCGGGCGCCTGTAGTCCCAGCTACTCGGGAGGCTGAGGCAGGAGAATGGCGTGAACCTGGGAGGTGGAGCTTGCAGTGAGCTGAGATCCGGCCACTGCACTCCAGCCCGGGCGACAGAGCGAGACTCTGTCTCAAAAAAAAAAAAAAAAAAAAAAAAGAAAATTGTCCATTATCTATTACTCCATTGGTTTGCAAGGTGTGATTCCAAACTACCAGCATCAGCTATACCTGAGAACTTGTTAAAAATACACAACCTCAGCCCTATATCTGACTTGTTTTATCAAAAACTCGAGGGGTGGGGCCTAGCAATCTCTTTATCACTTTACACAAGCCCTTCAAGTGATTCTCAGGCACTCTTAAGTTTGAGAATCACTTGTCTATTCAAATTCTGCCTTGAAGTAAATCAGAAAAATGTGCAAAATCCCCATTATACCATGGTGACCTTTGGAATAGATCAAAACTTACCAGATGATTGCCATTTTCCACATCCATACACATGACTAAATAGCTAAATATAAACGCATCATTTCAAAATTTCCAAATTTTAACTACTATTCAAAAAACTTGCATGTTTTACACATAGTAACTGTTCAAATGAGCTAATACATATGACTCTAAAGAAAAATCCAAAACGAGTATACAATTATTATTGGAAACATCACTGCTACATACAGATATATGAACTGCTTATATTATTCCCAGAAATTTCATCTTTAGCTGGATTATGCAGTCTTTATGAAATTATAAGATTTAATAAATTTGAAATTACTCCTTATCTTTTAGTTCAAATAGGAAAAAAATCACAAAAGAAAATACATTTATTTCTATAGGGTGTATGTGTATATGTGCATGTGTAGGTTTCATATTGCTAACTTGTTTTGGTATCTCTACACCAGAAAATATAAGAGTTTTATTATTTGGCTGCTGCATTTTCGCTTTATCTCAGAGAGAAAAAAATGCATAAAGAGAAATATCCTGCTATTTTCAGTTCTAACCTTATATTTTTCAAGAGATATCTTTTATGAGATGTCAATTTTTTAAATACTTTTATCCTGAGATGCAAAATAATGCACAATTTTGAAAAGTTAGTTTATTCCTAGCATAGTCAGATTGTATTTAATAAACTCAATACTATGATGTGACAGTATCTATTTCAGATACTACAGAGTACAATTGCTATATTGATGGGAACATATGAATAATATGTCTATATATGTGTGTATATATGTATTGTATGTATGTGTATATGTACACATGTGCGTAAACATTTATAATACTTTTTCAAATTTTGAAGTTCCTAAGATCAGTAGAAGTTAAAAAACTAAATTGAAAAGCATTTAATGAAAATTATCACTGCCAAAAAAAGAAGAATACACATTCTTCTCAGCCTCACATAGAACATTTTCTAAAACAGACCAAATTCTGGGCCAACAAACACAACTTAACAAATTTAAAAGAATATGCATTATACAATATCAGCTTTCAGACGCGATGGAACTAAACAAGAGATTAGCAACAGACTGCTGGTAAATCCCAAAATTCTAGAGATATTTTAAATAACATATCTCTAAGTAACAAATGGATGGGGCTGAGCATGGTGGCTCATACCTATAATCTCAGCATTTTAGAAGGACATGGTGGGTAGACCACTTGAGCCCAGGAGTTCAAGACCAGCCTGGGCAACACAGGGACACACCGTCTGTACAAAAAAACAAATAAATAGCAGGGCATGGTGGCACGCGCCTGTAGTCCCAATTGTCCCAATGGCTGAGGTTCAAGGATCACTTGAACCCAGGAGGTCGAGGCTGCAGTGAGCCATGATCACACCACTGCATTCCAGCCTGGGTGACTGAGCGAGATGCTGTCTCAATAAAAAGTAAAAATAGCAGATAGGTGAAATCTCTGGAGAAATTTAAAAATATTTTAACTAGATGAGGGTGAAATATAATTTATTAAATTTTGTGGAATGCAGTGAAGCAGTGGTTAGAGGAGAATTTATAGCACATATAACTCATATATTAGAAAAGAAGAACAATCTAAAATCAACCATCTAAACTTTCACCTTAATAAATTAAATCCTAAGTAAGCATAATTTTAAAAAAATGAAAATTAGAGTAGAAAAAAACTTAAAACAGGAAATAGAGAAAATCAACAGGCAAAAGATGATCCTTGAAAAAACCAATAATATCAATAAGCCTCTAGCTAAGCTAATTAAGAAAAAAAGACAGAAGGCAAAAATTACTAAAATCAGAAGTGAGAGAGGGGATATAATTACAGACCTCACGGAAACTAAAGGCATAATAAATATGAACAACTCTAGGCCCACATATTTGATAAGCTAAATAAAATGAACTAACTCCTTGGAGAACATAATCTGCCAAAACTCACTCAAGAAAAAATAAGCAATCTGACTAGGCCTACATTTATCAAAGAAGTTGAATCAGTAACCAATAACCTTCCAAAACAGAAACCACAGTGCCCAGATGGGTTCACTGGTGAATTCTGCCAAACATCTAAAAACAAAATTATGCGTATTCTCTACACTATTATTCAGAAGATAAAAGTATACAGAATACTTCCTGATTCATTCCAGGAGATCAGCATTTTACCCTAATACCAAAATCAGACAAATGCATTTAAAAAACTAAAACCACAGATTGATATCTTTCATGAACACATACACAAAACTCTTTAAATTAATTAGCAAATAAAATCCCACAATATATGAAAAGAAGTATAACACAGCATGATCAGGTGTGATTTACCCCAGGTTCAACATTTGAAAACAGATTATTATCACCCTGATTTATCACATCAACAGGCTAAAGAAGAAAAATCACATGATTGTAGACTATATAAATAGATGCAGAAAAAGCATTTGACAATATCCAGTAGCCAACCATGATAAAAAAACAAACAAACAAACAAAAAAACTCAAACAAGCAATAGAAAACTTCCTCAAATTAAGTTTTTTAAAAATCTACAAGAAACCTACAGCTAATATCAGACTTAATGCTTAGAAACTCAAAATTTTCTCAGTAAGATCAGAAACAAGGCAAGGATGTCCCTTTTCACCACTGGAAAGGAAATAATAGATACGTAGGTTAGGAAGGAAGAAATAAAATTGTCTCTGTCACAGATATATGAAGATATATGATTGTATATTCACAAAATCCCAAATAATCTACAAAAAATTTCTAGAACTAGTGATTATAGCAATGTGCAGGAAATCAAATTAATATACAAAATCATCTGCTTTCCTATACACAGCAATTAACAAGTGGCATTTGAAATTAAAACCAAATAACCATTTATATTAGCACCCCCAAAATAAAATACTTAGTAAAAATCTAATAAAATATGTCTAACAAGATTTACATGAGACAAGCTATAAGCTTTGAGAAATATATCAAACAGAAACTAAATAAATAAACAGATATTCTCTGTTCCTGAATAGAAAGATTCAATATTGTCAAGATGTCAATTCTTAACTTGAACTACAGATTCAACACAATCCCTATGGAAATCTCAGAAAGTTGTTTTGTCAATATTTACAAACTGATTCTGAAGTTTATGTGGAGAAACAAAAGACCCAGAATAACCAACTCAATATTGAAGGGAAAAAACATAGTTAGAAGACGGATACTACCTAACTTTGAGACCTATTATAAAGCTACAGTAATCAGAGATAATGATTGGCATTGGCAAATGAATAAGCAAATAGGTAAATGGGATGGAAAACAGAACCCAGAAATAGACCCACATACATATAGTCAACTGATTTTTGACAAAGGAGCAGTGGCAATACAATGGAACAAAGACAGTCTTTTCAAGAATTGGTGCTGGAAAAACTGGACAACTACATGCAAAAACAAAACAAAACAAAAAAACCAATCTAGACACTGACCTTACACTCTTCACAAAAAATAACTCAAAATAGATCATAGATCCAAATGTAAACTTTAAAACTATAAGTTTCCTAGAAGATGACAGAAGAGAAAACCTAGATAACCTTAGGTACAATGCTAAATTTTTAGATACAACACCAATAGATACATCAGACTTTATTAAAATTCAGAACCTCTGCCCTGCAAAAGACAATGTTAACAGAATTGAAAGCTAAGCCACAAACTGTGAGAAAGTATTTGTAAAAGACATATCTGATAGAAGATTAGTATTCAAAATATGTAAATAATACTTAAAATTTAACAATAAGAAAATAACCTAATTAAGACACGGACCAAAGACCTGAACATACACCTCACCAGAAAAGATACACAGATGGAAAATAAGCATATGAAAAGATGCTCCACATCATGTGTCATCAGGAAATGCACATTAAGACAACCAGATACCACTACACACCTATTAGAATGGCCAAAATCGAAATCACTGACAACGCTAAATGTTGGCAAAGATTTGGAACAACAGGAACTCTCAATCATTGGTGATGGGAATGTAAAATGATACAGCCATTTTGGAAGAGTTTTGCAGTTTCTTACACACCAAACATATACTTTCCGTATGTTCCAGCAATTGTGTTCCTTGGTCTTTGCCCATATGAATTGAAAGTCATGTTCACTCAGATAGTGGTACAATTATTAAAACATCTATTATATAGTTATAATTTGATTATCCCATTTTGGTGTGTATATATTTATATACCTATTGACATATTTATAAAATTAAGACAAGAAAAATTTTGAACAAAGGGATCTCTGATCAGAGGTTATGGTAGGTTTTCCTAGTGCTTTAATAAATCCCAGTGTTCAAAATGAAACATATCAAGCCAGGCGTGGTGATTCATGCCTGTAATCTCAGCACTTTGGGAGGCTGAGGCAAGTGGATCACTTGAGGTCAGCAATTCAAGACCAGTTTTCACCATTACATTATCAAATGATCGACAGTAATATTTTTCTCTAGTTAAGAATACATATTGTTTATTTTGATATGGTGAACTGTTACATTAAAATGAAAAATTATTACTTTATTACAACTGCTGCCAATACTGCAAGTAACATTTTTTTTCTAGATTTCATGAATAATAGTCTAAAGTCCTATAGAAAACAATGCGCAAAATGTAGAAAAGCTATGAAAGAATTACCTGTCTTTAAAGTTTAACTTAAATGATCCTTCAAGAACTTTTAACTGTTTTCCCATCCAGATGCAATCACTTCCACCTCTGAACATTCACAGACTGTTCTTATCTCTCTTACCTGTGTTTTTTTTTTTTTATCACTTAGTTATCTTCTTGTTACCCTTAATCTATAAGTTACTAAATCATACATTGCCTTATAATACACAGAAAGGTACAGAGGCCCTAGTAGTCCCATCTTGTAGACAAGAAAACTGAGACCAAAGCCTCAAGGAAATCTTACTCACAAAAATAGTTAGATATTTAAACATTTAGGAGCATTTAATATACATGGCTTCCTACATAAGCTAAAGTATAATATTTCATAGATTTTGATATATCTTCTTAAATGTTCATACCTAAATGATGATCCAACCATTTTTCCCAGTGTCCTAAGTATTTTACAGTTAAATTGTCTCCTTACTTGCATTTCAGGAACAAAATAACAGAGATCTAATTTTTAAAAAATATTATAGCTGAAAATCACTTCAGGCTTTCAGAAAAGTTGCAAAAATAAGGAAAAATATGTAGTCTTACCGAGATTCACCCATTGTTAATATTTGCCCTATTTGCATCATTTGTCTCTTTATAAAAGTATGTTTGTTTTTATGTCT
>NW_012113475.1:3088141-3097803 GCF_000951035.1 Colobus angolensis palliatus | reverse complement strand
TCATAGATTTTGATATATCTTCTTAAATGTTCATACCTAAATGATGATCAAACCATTTTTCCCAGTGTCCTAAGTATTTTACAGTTAAATTGTCTCCTTACTTGCATTTCAGGAACAAAATAACAGAGATCTAACTTTTTAAAAATATTATAGCTAAAAATCACTTCAGGCTTTCAGAAAAGTTGCAAAAATAAGGAAAAAATATGTAGTCTTACCGAGATTCACCCATTGTTAATATTTGCCCTATTTGCATCATTTGTCTCTTTATAAAAGTATGTTTGTTTTTATGTCTATATATATTTTTTTATCCCGAAATAGTAAATGTTTTGGTATATATTTGTAAACAAGGGCATCCTCTTGCAGAATCACAATTCCATTATCAACTTCAGAAAATTTAACATTACTATAATATTTTCATTTAATCTATCAACAATATTCACATTTTATGAACGATCTTAATTTTGTTCCTTATAACACTGTTGTTTTTCCTCCTGTAAAGGATCCAGTCGAGGATTATATATTGCATTTTGTTGCCTTGTCTTTTTAGTCCCGTAAATCTGGAATATTTCCTCATCCATTCTTTTTCTATCATGATATTGACATTTTTGAAGAATATGGGGGTTTATGCATCTTTTTTGTTTCCTTAATATAATATTTCACATTTTGAGTTTGTCTGGTATTTGCTTATGATTAAATGCAGGTTATATAAACATGTATATATGTGGGAAGGCTAATACATAAGAGACGCTGTATGCTTTACAGGCTGTCACATGCAGAAACAAAGTTCACTTGCTTTCATTATCAATCACCTGGTTAAAGTGCCGTCCAGCTTCCCTAGTCTAGAGTTAGTATTTTTTCTTTTCCAACTTATTGGCAATCTGTAGGAGGACACTTTAAGCCATGCTCCACATCATAATTTCCTATAGACTTATCATCCATTGATGATCCTTACTCTTGACTACCCTTTATTATGGTGGTTGCAAAGTGATGATTTTCCAACTCTAGTACCAACTACACATTTATCAATTGATATTCTACTGTAAGAGAAAGCCCTTTCTTCTTCCACTGTTACATTCTTATTCAATTATTTATCCATCTATTTGCCATCTCTTTAATACTAAGATAGACTCATGAATTCTGTTGTTTAACAATTTATTATTCATTGCTATTCTTAATTGTTTGGAGATTAGATTATCTCAGATTTTACAGTGAGAGCTCCTTCAACATGTCTCCTGTGACCATTTCATAAACTCCTATAATTTTTTAAATTTATATTATCTGACATCAAAAGTTTCTCCGGGCTTATCTTGGACTGTTGTTGCCCCAGTCCTGTAATTAGCCATTTCTTAGAGGAGCCCTGGGTCCTTTCACTGGGGAATGGTATTAAAAAAAAAAAAAAAAAATTCAGGGCATTAAAAGTGCTCTTTATTCTTGGGTGTCAGAGCTTGAATATCTATTTACTAAGAGGGCCTAGAAGCATATATGCATGCATTTGTGTGTGTGTGTGTGTACATATATGTGTGTATGTGTATACATACAGATACACATATTTATATACATGTAAAAACAAACATACACATATGTATCAGAAATCATGACTTCTTACTGATAACACTAATTCTAATCTATCTCATGGGGTTTTCCCTTGCCTTCCTAAATTCTATATTTGTATCTCCCTTATTTCAAAAATAAACATAGAATTTCAGAATTGTTCCACCAATACCACCAAAATAAGAAAACTACTCCTAGAAGTTTTTTGTCCACTTTTCCCTTATGTTATGGGAACAAAGGGGCAGGCAGTGAAATCCAAAGTCACAAGAATTAAGTTTTCTTTTTTTCCCCCTTTTTCTGTTTCCCTTTCAGCTTGCTAATGCTATTCATTTGAAAACAATTGTGTTCATTGGTTTATATCTGCTTTCAGTTTTAGCTTTTTGTTTACTTCCTATCTCTTTAAATATTTTAAATATATAGACATTAACCTCCATCTAAAAGTCAAAACAACGCAGAAAACCATACTCAGAGAAGTATCACGAGCTCCCCTGTTCCTCCTGTTTCATACTCCCATCCATGTGTACCACCTTAGCTTTTCTGTGTTTCTTTTTATTCAATAAGTAGGTAGATGCATATTGTTATTTCCTCTTCTTTATTACTCAAAAGCCAACATACTACATGTTCTTTTTTGCACTTTGCTTTTTTCACTTATCATCTTCTGGAAAATCACCCCACACCTTTCATAAATATCTTCCTCATTCTTTTTACAGATGCTAATGCTCCATTGTATGTGTTTACCATAGTTTATTCAATTAAGTTTGGATATTTTCATAATGTCCAATATTTTATAACTATAAATCATTTTTCAATGAATAACTTTGTATTTTTATACTATTGGGCCTGTCTCTCCAGCATAAATTCCTGAAAGTGCAATTCCTGGATTGAAAGATAAATGCACAGATAGTTTTTCTTACAGATGGCCAAGTTCTCTTCCACAGAGTTTCACTACTTTTCATTCCCAGATGCAATGCATGAGACTGACTGTTTCCCACAGCCTTGCCAACAGTGTATTTTCAAATTTTTGAGATTTTGTCAATATCATAGGTATCTCAGTGTAGTTTTGCTTTTCCATTTTTCTCATAAAGTTGAATCTGTTTTCAGCTATTTAACAGTCTATTATCTATTTGTATCTTCCGTAAATATTTTCTCTAAATTTTTATTTGTCCTTTGACTTTGCCTAGGGTGCACTTTGTCATGCAAAGTTTTTGTGTCTATCAGTTAAATTTAACAATCTGTAATTTTGTTGCATCTGAATATTGAGTCAATTCACAAAGCATTTTATATACTCATATTATATAAAATACACCCTATGTTCATCCAGAACTTAAAAGTTTCATTGTTTACGTTTAATTCTCTCAAAATAATTTTTACTTTATTCTTGCACATAATGTGAGTGATATATCTAATTGTATCTTATCCTAAATGACATTCTGTTATCCTAACAGCATTTATTTTTTAAAAAGGATTTTTGACTATTTCAAATCACTCCAGAAATGCTTTTGAAAAATCTAACTTCATTTTGCATGTTGCATTTTAATCTCATAAATAATAATAAATAATGGAAACACTTATTTATCAATGTGTTTCTTTAAATACTGGAATTGTTTTCCCAGTTACTTTAACAGTTTTCCAAAATGTAAATTTATTTATGTGCAATACATTTATGTCAACCATGGCTTCACTCAGCCAAACTACAAAGACGTTGTAGATCTAGGTGTTAGGTTTTCTACCCTCCAGTAAAGATCCACTTTAATATTCATTTACAATGACTCATTGGAATCCTACTCCACAAAAGAAGATTAAATTAACCAGCAATATTTAGGGCAAACATCCATTATATGGCAGTTGGAAGCATTCACACACACACAAAAAATTACTTCAACTACAGCAATTGGAACAGGAATAGATTACCCACTGGGAGCCAAAGTTGGTTCTTTAACAAAAACTGCAGGTTTGCTCACAGCCCTTCACCACAACCTTCCAACAGCAGTGTTAGGATTTTAAAATTGAGTCTAATGCTGAGATCCATCAAAGACATTTGTCTTCTTTGTGGTTTATAAGAATGAAAACACTTTATGCATCACTCTGCTTGTTAACTAATGGTTGCCCCTCAAGATGGCAACAGTTCCCTGTAATGTAATAAAAATAAATATTCAGACTATATTCCTTTTTCTTCACTTTATATATTTTAATCTTGTCCCTCCCACCTTCAATAAGAAACAAATAAAGTATAATGGGGATTAGCAAATTTTTTCTATACAGAGGAACACAGTAAATATTCCAGGCTTTGCAAGCCAGATGTCTTCTGTAGTAATTATTCAACTTTGAAACTGTAGCACAAAAGTGGCTATAGGTTATTCTAAAAAATATGATTGAACTATTTGTCCTAAAATGTTAAAGTTTCACTAATATTTACATCTTAGAATAGCAGAAGCAAAAATTCAAAAAATTTGCCCTAAGGTTGAGGCTTTAAAAGGAGTAGTGTTTTCCTAGTCACAAGCAGCATCTCATATTTGGTATCATATTGTTTTAATATATTAATTCTCACCTTCTGATTTCCTTTTTGGAAAAAAAAAGTGAGATAACATGAACAAAAAATGGCTAGGGAAGTTTGAAGAATGAACGATTGTGATACTTCATATTAAGAACATGTCTTTAAAATGCTCAATACCTTTATCATATAATTATCATCTTACTGGCTTTTGCACTTAATGCACAATACAGACGTACATCAATATTGCAGGTTTGGTACCTGATGACTGCAATAAAATGAATGTTGCAATAAAGCAAATCAGACAATTTTTTTGGTTTTCAAGTGAATGTAAAAGTAATGTTTATGCTACGCTGTATAATACTGAACATGTAATATTATGTTAAAAATGTACATATCTTAATTTAAAAGTCCTTTATTGCTAAAAAAAATGCTAATGATCATCTGAGTCTTCAGTGAGTCAGAATCTTTTTTCTGGTGGAGATTCCTGCCTCGATATTGATGGATGCTAACTTAATCAGGGCTGTGATTGCTGCTACTTTGGGTGGCCGCAGGCCTTTCTTAAAATAAGACAACAGTGAAGTATGCCACATCAGTTGACACTTCCTTTCACGAAAAATTTCTCTGTAGTGTGTAATGCTGTTTGATAACATTTTACCCACAGTAGAGCTTCTTTCAAAATTGGAGTCAATCTTCTCAAACATTGCTGCTGCTTTATCAACTAAGTTTAAGTAATATTCTAATTTATTTCTGGTCATTTTAACAATGTTTGGTGCCATCACAAGATGGCAAAAACTCAGTCATATCTTCAGGATCCACTTCTAGTTCTCTTGCTACTTCAAATCTATTTGCAATTACTTCCTCCCCTAAACTTTGGAACCCCTCAAAATCATCCATGGAGGCTGGAATCAAAATCTTCCAAACTCCTATTAATGTTGATATTTTTACCTCTGCCCATGAATCATGACTGTTCTTAGTGACATCTAGAATAATTTGTCCTTTCCAAAAGGTTTTCAATTTACTTTTTCCATGTCTACCAGAGGAATCACTATCAATGGCAGCTATAGCCTTACGATTTTTTTTTTTTTTTTTTTTTAGACAAGAGTCTCCCTCTGTCCCCCAGGCTGGAATGCAGTAATGAGATCTCAGCTCACTGCAATCTCAGCCTCCTGGGTTCAAGCAATTCTCCAGCATCAGCCTCCTGAGTAGTTGGGACTACAGGCATGCACCACTATGCCCAGCTAATTTTTGTATTTTTAGTAGATATGGGATCTCACCATGTTGGCCAGGCTGGTCTTGAACTCCTGACCTCAAGAGATTCACCCACCTTGGCCTCTCAAAGTTCTAGGATTACAGGTATGAGCCATCACGCCCAGCCTAAATGTATTTCTTAAATAACAAAATTTGAAAGTCAAAATTATTCCTGGATCCATGAGCTGCAGAGTGAATGTTGTGTTAGCAGGCATAAAAACATTAATAGCCCTGTTCATTTCCATCATAGTTCTTAGGTGACTAGGTACATTGTCAATGAGTAGTAATAATTTCAAAGGAATCTTGTTTTCTGTGCACTAGGTCTCAACAATGGGCTTAAAACATTCAGTACCCATGCTGTAAACAGAAGTGCTGTCATCCACTCTTTGACATTTCATTTACAGGTCACAGGGAGAATAGATATAGCATAATTCTTAACAGCCCTGTGATTTTCAGAATGGTAAATGAACATTTGCTTTAATGTATAGTTACTAGCTGTGTTAGCCTCTAACAGGAGGCAGCCTGTCCTTAAAAGCCTTGGAGCCAGGCATTGACTTCTCCTCTCAAGCTATGAATGTCCTAGATGGCATCTTCTTCCAATGGAAATCTGAATGTCTACATTGGAAAAAAATCTAAAATATTTTAAATGCAGCAACCTTCATCAAAATAATCTTAGCTACATCTACTAGATAACTTGCTGCAGCTTCTACATCCTCACTGATGATTTACCTTGCTCCTTTATGTTATGAAGATGGTTTCTTTTCATAAACTTCATGAACCAACCTCTGCTAGCTTCAAACTTTTCTCTGTGACATCACCTCTCTCAGCCTTCATAAAATTGAAGACAGTTAGAGCCTTGCTCTGAATTAGGCTTTCACTTAACACTTAATGGAATATTGTGGCTAATTTGATTTTTTGTCCAGACCACTAAAACTTTCTCCAATCAGCAATAAGCCTGTTTCACTTTCTTATCATTCATGTGTGCTCTAGAGTAGCATTTTTAATTTCCTCTAAGAATGCTTCCATCACATTCACTACTTGGCTAATTGCTGGTGCCATAAACTTTGCTTTTGGCCTACTCAGCTTTTGACATGCCTTCCTCACTAAGCTTAATAATTACTAGTTTTTTGTTGTTGTTGTTGTCATTTATTGAAAATGAGAGACCTGTGACTTTTTCTGTTGCCTGAAAATTTAAAGGCCATTGTAGGGCTATTGATTGACCTAATGTCAATATTGTTGTGTCTCAGGGAATAAGGAAACTCAGGGATATAAAGAGATTTAAAGGAAAGGCAAATCAGTGGAGCAGTCAGAACCCACAGAACATTTATCTATTAAGTTTGCTGTCTTCTACAGACATATTTCACAGTGACCCCACAACAATTATAACAGTAGCATCAAAGATTGCTAATCACAAATCACCATGACAGATAAAATAATAATGAAAGTGTTTTAAATATTGGGGGAATTACCAAAATGTGACACAGAGACATGAAGTGATCACATGCTGTTGGAAAATGGTGCTAATAGACTTGCTCGAGGCAGGGTTGCTACAAACCTTCAATATGTAAAAACATGCAGTATCTGCAAAGTGCAACAAAGGAAAGCACAATAACATGAGATGTGCCTATAATTGCATATCCTGTATCATCTATAACTGAGCTAAATATTGTTGGCACTGGGAGAAAAGTGGCTTATAATAGATAGTTTCCTATTTGCAAAAAAAAATATGTTTAAACATGAATTAATGTAAAGTTCCAAATAGCAAATTGAAGTCTTACAGTGGAAGCAGAAATGATTTCAATGTTTCTGTCTGTAGGTCAGAAACACAAACCAATACTTTTCCCAATTGTCTTTTTCAAGCTTGAATGTAATTATTCTTATTTTACCTGAGGATCCACACCCTGATGTAGGCTGCTTCCTTAAGATACTAGAACTCAAATAACAGAAAGATTTTCAGAAAGCAGATTCAGCAGTCCATGACTGAATACTGACAGATGACTTTTATGTTGTCCTTCACAGTCATGATTGTGGTGGTTTGTCTCTTATTCAGAGTTTAACGGTTCAAATTTAGATATTATTATTTATGGGTACCCTCTATACAGAAGACATAATAAACTACCTTCTTCATCATTTATTATTATATTCCATCAGTTTATTATGAGTCACCAATTAATGAGTTTAAGTATAGTTTTCAAATGTTATTAGCCATATCAGAGGTAACTTCTGTAAGTTTTTTATGTGATTACTTTGTTCTGTTTATATCATACTATATCTATGTAGAGATTTCAAATATTAATGAGTTAAACATGAGGTTTTTTTTCCAAAAACAAGTACAATAGAACTGAGGAAAAAAGAAAAGAGGTAATATGGTGTATGAAGAAAATCAATATATTTAAAATGTATTATTAAGAAAGGTAAAACAAACTAAATCAAAATGTACCTAGATCTTGGAGCTACCTCTAATTTTGTCTGACAGAAGGATATGGGTAACTTGAAAAGAGTCAAATCAGGTTGTTCTGTTGACACACAGCAGAATGAGATTATCCTGGGTCTGGTTAAACTTGTGTATGCTGTGCATGTTAGAAGATTAGAAGAATAAACCTCTACTACATGCTCGTTATCCGCTCTCCAAGTAGGAGCAGTGTGACAAGAAAAGAAGTTCAAGCTTGTTTTATAGAAACACCAGAGTCTTTGCATATATAGAGGCATGGTTACACTTTTAATCAATGACCCCATTGATCAAAGGCCATACAAATACATAGATCCTTTTAGAAATGTGTCAAAGGTAATTTTTTTTTTTTTTTTTTTTTTTTTTGAGGCGGAGTCTCGCTCTGTCGCCCGGACTGGAGTTCAGTGGCCAGATCTACAGCTCACTGCAAGCTCCGCCTCCCGGGTTTACGCCATTCTCCTGCCTCAGCCTCCCGAGTAGCTGGGACTACAGGCGCCCGCCACCTCGCCCGGCTAGTTTTTGTATTTTTAGTAGAGACGGGGTTTCACCGTGTTAGCCAGGATGGTCTCGATCTCCTGACCTCGTGATCCGCCTGTCTCGGCCTCCCAAAGTGCTGGGATTACAGGCTTGAGCCACCGCGCCCGGCCGTCAAAGGTAATTTTAAATGAATTTATCTATTTTTACAAAACATTTTTATTTATAGTAAGAAAATTCATAGATACACATAAGTCCATACATCTTTGAGGTAAAAGTAAAATTACCCCTTACATTCTGGAATTCTGAATATGTGTAAAGTTTGTTCTTATCTTACTATGCCCCCTATGTCAGTCTTCTTTTTAAAAACTCGGGATCAGAAAGGTCAGCCCTAGGTCCTAGGGTAGAAAATGTTATGGTGATGGCCACACGTAAAAGAAGTTTCTTCTTTATGTACAAAAGATATTGCATAATATGTGATTGTATTTTGACTTATGAGACTCCAAATTACTTGCTATTAGAGATTGTCAAGAATGAAAATTATTAACTCTGCTACACAAGGACAAGAAATCAGTATATCAAAAAGATATCAGCATTCTCAAGTTTATTGAAGCACTATCCACAATAGTTAAGATTTCGAAGCAATCTAAGTGTCCATGAAGAGATGAATGAATAAAGAAAATTTGCCACATATACACAATGGGGTACTATTTAGCAATTTAAAAAAAGAGAACATGTCATTTGCAACAATGTAAATGGAACTGAAGGACATTGTGTTAAGTGAAGTAAGCCAGGCACAGGAAAAAAAAAAAAGAAAAGAAAACTTCATATGCTCGCATTCATCTATGGGAGCTAATAATTAAAACAACTGAGCACATAGGGGACAGAGAGGAGAAAGATGGTTACCAGAGGCTGAGAAAGGAAGTGTTGGGAGTGGTGGTGGGGGCTTGGGGTCGGGCGCACGGTAAGTGGGGATGGTTAATAGGTACAAAAATATAGTTAGAATGAATATGATATAGCATTTGATAGCATAGCAGAGTGATTACAGTCAATAATAATTTATTGCACATTAAAAAATAACTAAAAGATGGCAGGCGTGGTGGGTAATGCCTATAACCCCAGCACTTTGGGAGGCCAAGGCGGGCCGATCATCTGAGGTCAGGAATTCGAGATAAACCTGGCCAACATGGTGAAATCCCTTCTCGACTAAAAATACAAAAATTAGCTGGGTGTGGTGGTGTATACCTGTAATCCCAGCTACTCGGGAGGCTGAGGCAGGAGAATCACTTAAACACAGGAGGCAGAGGTTGCAGTGAGCCAAGATCACGCCACTGCACTCCACCCTGGGTGACTAGAACTTAAAGTATAATAAAAAAATAAAATAAAAAAAAAAGCATCTCTTCACCTCCTGTGAATTTCCATACCAAAAGTTCTGTACTTCTCTTC
>NW_012113475.1:3008352-3087761 GCF_000951035.1 Colobus angolensis palliatus | reverse complement strand
AGACGGGGTTTCACCATACTGGCCAGGATGGTCTTGAACTCCTGACATCATGATCCGTCCACCTCAGCCTCCCAAAGTGTTGGGATTACAGGCGTGAGCCACCACGCCCAGCAAAACAAATTTTTTAAAAGAAATAACACATTTGGGTTTTGTATGATTTGAGATTTGGTTCCTGTATTTCTCAATTATATTTTCTGGTATACTTAAAATATTATTCCAGTAAAGCATGTGTTTTATTTCATGATAGTTCCTTGAATATTAGCAATTTGTGTATTATGTGTCTATCAATGTTATTTAATAAAACATTCAATAACTGAGACAATTTTTCCCTGTCTTTCTTTGTAAGTGTAGACTTAACTCTGTAGCAGAATTAACTTGGATATTTAAAGTCTTACATCCCCAAATTAATTAGACTTGCTAGTAGGTATTGATTGAGCACATGGTCTACATGGTTAAATAGCCCAGTATCAATTTTAAGAAACCACAATAAGTATTATATAGTTTAGAATTCAGGATTCGGTAATCAAAACTTCAAAAGCTACTGACTGGCTCAGCACAGTGGCTCACACCTGTAATCCCAGTACTTTGGGAGGCTGAGGTGTGAGGATCATGAGGTCAAGAGATCAAGACCATCCTGGCCAACATGGTGAAACCTCGTGTCTACTAACAAAATACACACACACACACACACACACACACACACACAAAATTAGCTGCCCGTGATGGGCGTATGCCGGTAGTCCCAGCTACTTGGGAGGCTGAGGCAGGAGAATCACTTGAACCCAGGAGGTGGAGGTTGCAGTGAGTCAAGACTGTGCCACTGAACTCCAGCCTGGTGACAGAGTGAGATTCTGTAAAAAAAAAAAAAAAAAAAAAGCTACAGATTAATCAAGAAATAAGAGATACTTTGGACTTGGGACCTTGTTAATGTATTTGAAGGGTTTGTCTAATTGATAGCCAATCTTCTGTTTATTCATTAAATCATTAACTCTCAAAGCATTTATAAAAACAACTACTTTGTGGAAAACATACAGTAAAAAGAAATGTAAAGAATTTGAAAAATCTTAAAATCTGGAACTATAATTCTGGAGACAAGGTAACAAGAATTGCTCAAATATTTCTGCAAATTGCAAAAATGAGAATTACATTACTTAGCTTTTTTCCAGTGAAAAACCATCTCCACATCTCAATAGCTTACAAAAACAAACATTTATCTGTTATTATGTGTTAGAAACGGAAGTCATCTGCTGGATCTCTGATCTACATGTTGCCTTGTTTCATCACCGAGGCTGAAGGAGCAATCCCCCTTTGGGTAGTCCATGTTCAAAGCAGAGGGGAAAGAACAAAGGTACCGAAAGAACCTAGCAATGCCCATTAACTCTTCCGCTGAGCTGTAACATAAATCACATCCATTCACATTCCATTGTTCAAACTGGGTTACAGAGCCAAAGCCAAAAATCAAAAGAACAAGGATAAAAGCTCTGCCTACAGAACACATAGAAGTCACTTCATGGTGAGTGTGAAAACCCTTATAAGAAAAGGTAAGGACTGTTGAGAATAAGTAAAGCAATCTACCACAGAAGGACTCAGTGTTTTCCTACCATAGCAGGATTGAGATGGCTCCTTATCAATAGTACCTGTTCATGCTTCCTTTTCATTTCAAGAATTAGTCAATTCCATGCTTGTATTATGTTGGCAACTTATCTAGAATAAAATCATTGTTAGTTCTGAAAATATAGAAACTGATTTACAGGGAAATGTTTGTAAAATTTATAGTAATGCAGAGAAACATTTTGTGAACTTTAGAGTTTTTTTTTTCCAGTATAAAAGACTGATTAAAGTAAATGAAATTGCTACCAAACTAAAATATGTTGATTATAAATGTTTGATCCAGAAAATTATATGGCAATTATGAATCCAGGAGACAAGAGAGGAGCTAAAATAAGCTCTCCCAAAGAAATATAAAAATATAAAAGCATGATAAAATATTGATCATAAAACATATATCTTTTATGTGTTTTTAGAAGAAGAGAAACAACTAAAATGTATGCTTTTAAGTAGTAGAAAAATGTGTAATTTTTCCAAGAATTACGGAAGCAATATTCAGCTGGTAAAGGCAAATAAGAAAGAAAAAATACACTACACATTTAACAAGTCTGTTGTTTTGAACATTATGGTCTTCCTGCTGTTATATTTGCTAAAGGGCATATAACTATTATTAAGTAGGAGCCAAAAATCACAGCATAGACCAAATGGAGCATATTACTGTGAGTAAATATTTGAGAACATTGAATTTAATATTAGCTTCTGTTGAACAAGAACAGACTTCAGTGTAAGTTACGGATCTGACCACATGGTTATCATAAAAGTTTTAGTTATCTCTTCTGACATCCTAGGGAGAAGGGAATTGCAGAAATAAAAAAAACAATTCTTCATGTAAGCTAAGAAATTATTTCTTTAAAATTCATCCACCCATGGAAAAGTACTATCATTATTTTTACCAAATAGCCACATAGGAAAATTGTATACTACATTTATTCCCATATATTTTATGTAATAACAGAGGCTAAGAATAAATGCTATCCAAGCCCATTCAAAAAGTAAGATGTTTGTTATTCAAAACATTTCCTGACAGTATAATAAACTTGTCAGATCTTTCTTTAGAATGACTGACATATACAGAGCTACTCATAAAATAATCAGAAAACCTATGTAAGGAATAATTCCAGGTGTCACTCAACCAGAAAACAGACGGGATGGCTGGTTGGCATGTGATCAAAGAGATATTCATCACATGAAAAAGCCAAGAACCAGAAGATGAGAATCAGGTAGTGTTGAGAGAGGAAAGTCATGAATAGTGGAAGGTAAAGAAGAAAATCCATGATATAATAATATGTGAGACTGGTCATGATGCTCTCTGTATGAGACAAGATTATAAGAGGGTAGAAACTATGACTAGGCACGCCTACTGGTAAAGAGCAAAGAGGGCAAACATAAAAAGAGAATTCCAGAGAGTCCAGAAAAGAACTAGAGAAAAAGATAAAGAACAATCTCAACAACTGCCTAGGCTCCAGTTCCATGGTCAGAATATTTCTGCCTTAAAAAAAAGAAAAAAAGAAAGAAAGCCCTTCCTCCCAGGAAACTTCCATGGGTCTCATTCTTATAAACATGAATTCAATTAATATGTATATTTAATATTTTGACTTTTTCTTTTTTGAGACAGGATCTCAATATATCACCTGTGCTGGAGTGCAGTGGTGCAATCTTGGCTGGCTGCAACCTCCACCTCCTGGGCTCAAGCGATCCTCCCACCTCAGCCCCCCAAAGTAGCTTCAACTACAGGCTCAAGCCACCATAACAAGTGAATTTTGTATTTTTTTTTTTTTTTTTTTTTTTTGGAGAGATGGGATTTCACCATGTTGCCCAGGCTGGTCTCAAAATCCTGAATCCAAGCAATCCACCCACCTCAGTCTCCCAAAGTGCTAGGATTATAGATAAGAGCCACTGTGCTCAGCCCTTAATATTTTGACTGTTAAAAAATTTTTGATTGCTGCTAATTATCCTGTTGAATTAATATGCAATTTTCAATTTCAAAATAAGTGCAACAGCAAACAAAATTTACAAACTTTACTTGGCAATAATATTGTTCATTGTGTGCAAACTCATTGCCAGGAAGAAATATATATTGCTTATTGTGGTATTGATGATGTATAGTGAAACTGCATTATTACATAGTGTGGGATAAAGCAAATGGTATAGTGTTATTAACAACCAGGATTACCAGCATGAGAGAAAGGACATGCAAATGCAAGTTCACTAAGATTATATATAAGTCCTGTAATTCTGAATTTGAATTGAATGGATCAGTATGAACTTATGGTGTAGCATACTAGTTCCATTTACTCAAAAGGTCAAGAATCAGGAGACACAGGACAATCTAATGAAAGAGATTTAAGAGACATATAAACTAATTTTAATGGACTCTGAGTCAAACTTACTCTTAAAAGAATATTTGAGAAATGTGAATCCTGATGGAATATTTGATGATATTAAAAATTATGACTATTTTTGTGTGATAATAGTATTGTGATTTTTGTTTAGAGATTCACAGTAAAATACTTACAGATAAATCATACAATGCCAGGATTTGTTTCCAAAGTCTACTCAAAAAGTATGGCAAAGTCCTAGCAGGAAGAATAGGTGAAAAGGCCGGGCACAGCGGCTCACACCTGTAATCTCAGCACTTTGGGAGGCCAAGATGGGCAGATCACCTGAGGTCAGAAGTTCGAGACCAGCCTGGCTAACATAGCGAAACCCCATTGCTAATAAAAATACAAAAAATTAGTCAGAGGCGGTGGCGGCGCACCTGTAATCCCGGTTACTCGGGAAGCTGAGTCAGGAGAATCACTTGAACCCGGGAGGTGAAGGTTGCAGTGAGCCAAGATGGTGCCATTGCACTCCAGCTTGGGCGACAAGAGGGAAACTCCATCTCAGCCCTACCCCCCAAAAAAGGTGAGAGTTCAGAAGAAATATTATTGACTACGAATTGTTAACTGTTGAGGTAGGTGATCATACATAAAGATTTATTGTACTCTAATTTTACATAAATCTTTGATACCAGAGACAGAGCCATTGGGAACTTCTCATGGGCTAGGCATTGTGGTTCACACTGGATAATGAATTCATGTCCAAAACATGGACCTACCTATTCAAAACATTAACTCCCTTTGTTGGTTGTAGTCTTAGGTTCATGGAGGTCTCCTCCTGACCACGCCACTCTATCCCTGTCACAAAGTGACCCTATGCAAAGTGACTCACAATCAGGATTGACTCCCTAAATGTTTGTGGATGAATTACATAAGGAAATAATAACTTAATTGTTTAAAAAATATTTTGTCAAATTAATATTCCTTTATAAATTACTAAATTGGCAATTTGTTTAATAAATATACACATTATGAGTTCATACATAAAGAGTCTGATTCTGTACCACTGAACCAAAACACATTAATTACTTCATTGGTTTGTCTGGATACTCTCTAATTTTGTTTAGTTTAAAATATAATATCACCTACTTTGTACATTATGCTATAAAAAATACAAAATGGAATGTGTTATTGAAAATAATATTTCAAGTTTGCATTTCAGATAAAGAACCAAAAACGTACAGGGCATTTCATTATATAGAATCCTTTCTCTCTTGGAACTTAACTACTAGTCTGCTTAAAAAGAAAACGAATAAGTTTGTATGCAAGCATGATGCATGCATGGATGTAGTCATTGTTTATCTCAGGTCAGCCTATCAATACAGTACAATAATATTTCTACACTGCCCCAATAATACATATGTGAAAAATACACTGAAAATCTCTCATAAATGACAGAAATGCTAATATCTTTTAAAGACTGTTTATTATAAATGAACCATTACCTAAACTTGCCTCAAACACTATACTTTGATGGAAGTAGTGTGCACTATTTAATACTTTTCCTAAAAATATTATCTGCCATTTGTCACTTATATTGTGGATACCAGGTTAACTTTACAGTGGCTAGGTTAATTTTGTGACATTGAGAGATATGCTAATGGCCTTCTCTATCTCTTTATAAATCTTGATTTTTTAAGAAACATCAAAGAAGACATATCAGAGAAAAAAACTTAGGGTTAATAGTAATAGCTGGGAAAATTAAATTTGATGCCTTTAAACTTAGCTCAGATCCACAACTTTATGATAACTATCTTCAAAATTTGGTAGAAACGCAATGAATAATAGAAAATAATTCATCCTTCCAGAAAGGACAGGTAACCAGAGATTAATAACCTGAATTATGGATCTTCTGTACCAGAAAAAGAAAGACCTAATAAAATTTTAAAGATATTAACTCAGCAACTCATTTTAAAAATCTTTCTAGACTGAATATGAGAATTAACTCTTTATATAATATCATACAGTTAAGAGCATGTTAGGTGAAATCATTAATGTTCTTTTCTTGTTTGATAACTAGTAAAATTTATTAGAGGAAATCTCTCTGAATGCCAGTCTCAGAAATGCTAACATGCTGATAAATCGAGCAATAACAAGATATTGAGAAGAATTCTTTTAACTACTAAATTATGATGTAATTAAATAACACCACACCAATATTTTTATGTAAAGTACTAAAATTTTAAAATCTAGTGTATACTTCCCATCATGAAAATTAGTCTTTTCTAGGCCTAATTTTACATATTTATAGAATAATTTTTGTACCTCAAAAAAATTATACTAATTTTGCATTTTGAATGGAAGAAAATGAGCTACTGAACTATGCTATTTAAAACAACACTGAACATATAAACCAAAGTATAATTATTTAAAGACTTAATACTAATAGCTGTCTTGCCGTTGATTATAACATTCATGATTTCTGCAGGATTATTCAGTTCTTGTAAGTTCTTACAATAATGTATACTTTCTGAAAAGGTCATGTGTATCCTGGAATCCACGGAGTTAAATTATGTCAATACTTTACCAAAATGTGCTGAGACATCAAGGAGACTGTAAAGTATAATCAATACAATAGACTAAAGATCCAAATCAATGGGCTACAGTTAGAATCTCATTTATGACAGCCCTCTCTTCATCCAAAGTCATATAAACCTCAAACTAAAAAGTAATGTTCCCTAAATTGAAAATGAAAAACGTTTGTTTCTGAACTGAAAAAGTACTCTTGATATAGAAATAAATATAGCAATAAGATCTTAATCAAAGAAGAGGTACACATATCTAAATTAATGTATTCAATAAAATCATTGACTCTTTAATCAAAGAAAATGATGCAAATATCTTTCACGACTTGTTCACCAAAACCTCTCTCTAACTGGAGATATTTTATTAAGCACTATTTGACATACACTGCTATGTGCTATATTTATATAGCTTTAATTCACTAGAGACAGAAGGAAAAGGGAAGAAAACAGAGGACACTATAGTAGAAACAGCTCCTGGCCGGGCGCGGTGTAATCCTAGCGCTTTGGGAGGCCGAGACGGGCGGATCACGAGGTCAGGAAATCGAGACCATCCTGGCGAACACGGTGAAACCCCGTCTCTACTAAAAAAATACAAAAAACTAGCCGGGCGAGGTGGTGGGCGCCTGTAATTCCAGCTACTCGGGAGGCTGAGGCAGGAGAATGGTGTAAACCCGGGAGGCGGAGCTTGCAGTGAGCTGAGATCCGGCCACTGCACTCCAGCCTGGGCGACAGAGTGAGACTCTGTCTCAAAAAAAAAAAAAAAAAAAAAAGAAACAGCTCCCTTCTCCTTGTGTTTGATTCATTCCTTGACAAGCCAGTTACTGAATCAGCAGCTGTTTCAACAGTTTTTTACTTAGCTGTTGTTGTCATCTACATATTTTATGTCTTCTTTTCCCTGTATTTTTGTCACATACACACACACACACACACACACACACACAATCTCCATCCTATGCTTCAATCAATCAATTACTTCTAATTCAATTTAACAAAAATTTATTTTTTATTAATCTGCTAGATGTAAACTATATGTTTTGTCTTCAATGATTTTACAGATTTGTAACTCAAAAGCATTACGCTAGAAATATGGGATCCAGATGAGAGTATTTTTTTTGAGGAAATGACCCACAAATGAAAATTTGCAGGAGAGTTCCTTGTGGACAATAAAGAAAAAGAAAATGAGGCAACTGAAGATACCTTGTGAGCTTAAGCCATCAATTCAGGATGGATACAATGAGGGTCTGAAACTGAGCTTGATTGTTTAAAATGTTAAGGGTAACAGGCTTTTTCAGGAGTTCACTCTGTATTTAAGGAGTGGTACAGGTACATAAATACAACATGAGACAAAATAGTAAGAGGTAGAGCAGAGGAAGAACACGGCAAAGCAAGTAATTCTGCTTTTTGAAGAGAAATGGCATGAGTTTTTATTACTAGTAGTTTCACAAAGACCGTTATATTTGAGCTGGGTCTTGGAGAATCACATTTTACCTATTTAAATAAAAAAAAAGGAGGAGGAGGAGGAGGAGGAAAACGTATTCATGGCTCTGCATACTTGTAAAGTTTCCACTCTAGATGCCATCTCAATCTATATGCTCTCTGTGGGCAATCACAGAAACTCAGATAGACTTAACCCCTACAAGCCTTACAACCATACTTCCTATGTTAATTAGCATTAAACTGTGAGTAATAGAAAGAGTAATAGAAACAACAAAATATTTTTTTGGCTTTAAATAAAATGTGTTTCTCTCTTACACAGATATAAACTAGTAAGGTGGCTGTGCTCAAAAAAAGTCTTCCAATATCTGGACTCAGAGATCCCTATGTTGTGTGTGTGTATGCGTGTGAGGAAAGAGCAAGGAAGAGAAGGGCAAACGAAACAGACCATCAATAACTTAAGTGAGCTTTCAGCCCCATACTCCTACTCACATGGCCACATGGCTTCAAGGTAATCTTTATTCTGAGACACTACAGGCTCAGCTAAAATATCTACTACTACCAAAAAGGGGAAGAATTGTTTCTGGAAAACAACTGCAATCTTTGCCATAATCCCCAAGATCATTTGCTGGGCCACCGGTCTAGAATTTTCAAGGCATTCAATCTCTCTGACCTTATCTTCCCTAGATTTCTTCTCTGCAGCCACACTTGACCCCTTGCAGTTTCTCAAATACAAGGCCTTCATTGCTTTCTTTGACCTGCCCACATATCCTTATGATTTTCTCCCTCAGTTTCTTCAGATATCTGCTCAGAGAGGTTTTTTGTAACCAAGATTGTAAAATAGCCTCAAATACCTTCCCCATTTTATTTTTCTTTGTGTGTGTGTCTGTCTGTGTGTGTGTGTGTGTGTGTGTGTATTTTATCACCTCATATAGAGTATACATTCATTTAATTGCAGCCAACTTCTACAATATAGGGTCCACAAAAGCAGGAAAGTTGTTGAGTAGAGTAGTTAGGCCATAGTTAGGTGTTCAATACATATTTTTTGAACTAATGCATAAGTATCTAATGGTCTTCATAGCAAAAACACTTTAGTATCTCAAATACATGTTCCCAAGCTAAATTAGTGTCTTCATAGATTCCCCTCTTACTTACTAATATAATGATTATTCTCTACTTGCAGTCTCTGTTAATAAATCTTCCCCTCCACTCTTTGAAATCCCAATGGAAACATGTTGACTACTTCACCTCCATTATAACTTACAGCTTTTTATTTCTCACGTCCTGTCTATTCTACCTCCACAATGCCAATCAGATATTGTTTTACTTACATCCATTACCATTATTATTATATTAGATAATATTCTAATCATCTCCTACTTGAGAAAGTCTTTCTGTGTCCAAAAAAATGTTTAAGTTAACTAAATTTAAAAGCTTCTGGATGATTCTTTTTACTCTACTTTCTCATGCCTCCAGTCCATCTTTCTGCTGTTGGTATTTTCTTCCTAAAGTAAAATTCACATCATGTCACCTTTCTTTATAATTTGTGCTGGACCATAAAAGGAACCAAAATTCCTTAAACCTTGGAGATTTAATGAATACCTTAATATACGTTTCTGTTAAATTAATGACCAATAATAACAAAACATATCCTTTAGTTAATAAAACATATATATAATACATGTTTAGCTAATAAAAAATATATGTGAAATATTTATTTCTGGTTTAGCATCTGCTAGACTGAAAAAAAAGGCCATTTCCCCCCCTTTCTGTGATAAGTTTGGTTTCATCTATTTAGATTTAACTCTTCAAGACCTTATGTAAATACCTATCATCTTATGAAAGCTGAAGCATTTCATTGACTCCAAGCTCAGCTTTTTATCTTAAAGGAGTTCACATAACTATACTGTCTAAATCAGTCTTCCTGGCATATTCAAAATCCTGGCTCATTTATAACCTCCTCCATCCTATTAACGATTTGCATTCTTAACTACAGGTAAGAGAAAACCAGTGCAATCTAGCTTTCAATAGACAGGAATTTGCTAGCTCATATAAATGAGACATCCAATAAAGAAGAAAAGTTGGAAAAAAAATGTGTTAAATGTCTCTCTCTCTCTCTCTCCTCTCTCTCTCTTTCTCTCTCTTTTTCTCTCTCTCTCTCTCTCCCCCGCATCCCCCACCTAGGCTTGTGCCATAAACCTTCTTCTCCATCAGTTACTGTGATTATGGCCATCTTGTTGGCTGAGCTACAATTATAGGGTCTATCATTGGAGCCAAAGGATGGAAGGCATCCTATCCAAAATACAGGGATCTGGGATTGGGGAAGAGATGGGTCTCTTACTAGGAGGCTGGCTTAATGAGTAAAAATTACAGATGTCTACTGCAATCATTAAACATGAATGGATGCATAATGTATTCAGGTTTTTTCTTGTACAGTTGTATGGACTCCAATCTTTTTTGACATTTGAAGGTTTGTGTCTAAACAATTCTTATTTTTATTCCCAGTTCATAATGTAGCAAATAGCGCTTAATAAGAGCTCTCTTAATGTCTACATAGTTTAAATCCATTTTTAGTAGATCTTTTTATCATATTATTTTTATGCACTCATTTGTTGACCAGAACAAATCTGGAAGAAAAATGGCATTGGTATACTTATTTGCAGACTCAGGAAACAGACGTATCTTTCTCCCACACATCAGTTTTATAGCATAGCAGAGTCAACCCTAAAACTCAGGATTTCCAAATACTCTTTCAATTTCAAATTTTGAACTATATGGTGCCACACTATAATTAATCATAATGAATGTTATTTCCCCCCTTAAAAATAGCTTGAATTGTGGTGTGAGATGCAACTGAGTTTGAGTCCCAGCTTTGAAATTTTATAATTGTGTAAACCTAACCTTGCAGGGATAATATTGGCTCTCACCTTAATATTTGTTTGCAAAAATAAAAGAGATATGCAAGTCACACTTGGCACTGTTGCTGTCACATAGATGGTGTTCCTTTAAGGCTTTCTACTTGCACTAAAATTACTGTCACCACCTCTGCCACACCACTGCTAGTACTCCTATGATGACTACTCTTGTTAATGATTATTGCTGGACATGAAATTATGCACCAATACTCGGCATCATGTAATTTCCTTAAGAAAAATCAAAATTATGTTTGCCTTTGTTTCACTACAGCAAAGCAAGATTGCTTAGCCCCTTTTCAATATCCTTTTCTCTCCTGACACCCCTTCATCAACCAAATTATGAGATCTAAGATACTAACCGCTTTAGATATTGTTGTTATCTTCTATTAATAAGAAGCAGTACCTCACAAGCTACTTTGAATTTACCTAAAAAAAAAGAAAAAGAAAATTAAACTACTCTAAAACAACATTATGTTCATATGTAGCAGCTTTTGCCATCATAAGTTTATCAGTCACTGTTTTCCACATGAGATGTTGAAATTGTCCTTTGCATTTGTCGTTCCTGATGTCTGGATTACAATTCCCCCAGGTTTTCACATTGATTCCTTCTCTTCATTCTTGTCTCTGTTGGAAGAACTTCCTAGCCACCCTATCTGATGCAGCTTTCTCTCACCCTCTTCCCATACACTATTTTTTTCAACATTGCACTCAATATTACTTGATTGTATAGTACTCTGTTCATTTATAGTCTACCCTCTCATCCTCCCATTAGACACCAGTCCTGAATACAGGGATGCCATATGCTTGTTCACTTCTGTGTCTCCAATGGCCAGAAGAGTGTCTGGCACATGGTAGATTCTTAATATATTTTGTTAGCTTAGGTGGATTGTCTCTAAAATGGTTAAAACCTAATTCCACATTATATTTCTTATAACATAATCACATGTTACTTTTAATGGTAAGCATAAATTATTTGGTCTAAGAAATCAGGTTTTATACAGTATAGACAAGAATGATTTTTATTTCTAACCTTTATATGAAAACTTGTATGACCCCTGTATAACCATTATTCTGTGTGCTTTTTAAAATAAATCTTCCTGCTGGGCGTGGTGGCTCACGCCTGTAATTTGAACACTTTGGGAGGCCATGACTGGCAGATCATGAGATCAGGAGATCGAGACCATCCTGGCTAACATCGTGAAACCCCGTCTCTACTAAAACTACAAAAAATTAGCCAGGCATGGTAGCAGGCGCCTGTAGTCCCAGCTACTCAGGAGGCTGAGGCAGGAGAATTGATTGAATCCAGGAGGCGGAGGTTGCAATGAGCCGAGATCGCTCCACTGCACTACAGCCTGGGAGACAGAGCCAGACTCCATCTCAAAAAAAATTAAATAAAATAAAAAAAATTCCTAAACCCATTGTACAATGAGCGATGTTGTTAAATTAAAAGTTTTGGCAATCTTTATAGAGCAATCTAAAGTAGTAAGGTATATAAATTGGTATATAGCTATTATTGAATCATATAAATTGCCTTTTGTTGATTTTAGTTTTCTATTTTCAGCTTCTTTTTATTTTATCACTTGCAATCATTTCTCAGCAATTTACAATATAAATGTTATCAAATGCCCCTTTGGTTGATTTTTGACCATTGAAACTTGTGTGTTTCCCACTGCATTTGAGCTGCTGAGAAGTCCGTTGTCATCATTTATATTATGAACAATTAATAACTGCAGTAAGACTATATTGGAGGGTTCACCAAAGATGAAACTTCGGTTTGGAGAACGCAAAGGAATGCAACTTGAAAAACAAAATAGGACAAATGAATATTTTCTCTTTAAAATTGAGATGGTAGAAGACATTCTTTCATTAAAAAAAATCATAACATTTACATTAATGTAAAAATTAATTTAAAATAATTTTCTGCCCATTAATATTCTCTCTTAAGAGCATCTGAAAAACTGCTTTAAATAAGAACATATCTAAAATGTTCCATAGGGCAAAAATATTCCCCATATTTTATATTCTTAAATGATTTAATAAAAACATAATTAAATGTTGGCATAACTCTCGTCACAGTATATTGTAACGTTTATTTTATAAGTAAGTATTTTTGTATACCAGAATCTGTTTCATGCCTTAGCAAACCAATAATTAGTACTGAAAATAATTTTAAACAAAATCAGAAATCTTTACTTATCTCCAGATAAAAAAGTGATACCCAGAGAAGAAACTCAAAAGATTAAGAATCTTATTTTTTATCAATGAATATTAAGAAATTAGGATTATTTCATCTCTGAAATATTCAAATTAAGCTTACCATTTAGTGACCTTCCAGTCATACTTTTTACTCATGCATTTACATGTAAAAGAATATGTAAAGACAATTGAGTATTGTGTAACATTGATAAGTATTTATAAAACATCTTTATTTTATAATAAAATAATTTGTGTAGATAGTGTCATGAAGGAAATATTCTCCCCATAATATAGTTTCCCTTCTTTATTTCAGCACATGAAATTAAACAACCAGAGGAATCTTCACCTGAAACCCATCTAAACTAGTCAGTACCATAGAAAGCTGCTTTACATCATATTTAAAACAAGGTAGAGTACAAATAAATGCCTGCATGTAAGACTCAAATTAAAGCCCCTCAAAAATTGATTACTTTTAATTTCATAAATAAATGTTATATTTGGCTTAATTTACTCCCCATATAAAATAATAATATGTTTTAAGGCTACATTTTTTGTTTCCTGTCAAAGTAAATTTTTTGATGTTGTTGAAATTAAACATTGTAACATCATTAACAATATAGCCTACTGTGTGCTTAATACCATACAATATAAAAATGACAGTAATATTGTCTAGAATTTACAAAAAAATACACTTATACGTTTATTAATATTCTTAGTATTTTTTACCTTTCCTAAATCTCAGACTGATTCTTATGTATTTGTCAATGCTAAACTATCAACGTTCTGCAGTCAAATTTTTAAACTGTGAAAGTATTCAAAGTGACATGTAGTTAATGTGACAATAAACAAACTAATCTTCTTTTCAGTATAAGGAAAATATCTGTGAATGCATCTATACATCATTTTCCTCTGGTGATAGCTGTTCCCCATTGTTGTATATCAGTTAATGTTTCTTTCCTGCTTGTGCCAGAAAATGCATTTAAATGACACTAAAAAGAGGAACTTTGATATATTAGTCCTCAAACTATTTTAATAACAATAAAATAATTTAAATGAGCTCTATTTTTGCCAAAAAGCAGGTTGTTAAGGTAAGAATAGTAACCAATTTATAAGTATATATATAATTAATCTTTCCTTAAAGTTTCAGAAAATAGAAACATATCAGAGGAATTAACACAAAATGCAAACTGGTAGATTCAGATCTAAATTTGTTTTGCAAGTCCAATTTAATACTGAAATGTTAAGCCATTTTTAATGATTAAATAAAAGTTTACATGGGAAGCAAAACAAACAAAGATAATACTGTAAATTTATGTATTAAAGGTTTAATTCATGACTTCCAGTTTCCATTATGGCATGTAAGAATCTTGGGCGTCATCACTTCCATTCTCACTAAAATGAAAAAACTGAACAAACTGAAACTCAATAACTCTTCTTAGATACATCAGAGAAGTGAGGTCAAAGGGCTATATATGGCTCCCTAAAATAGAGAGACACACAGGTAAGATACAGAGAATCACAATTTACTGAAGCAGAAGCCCAGAAGCAGAAACAGTGCTGTTAGGAAACCCTAAACTGTAATTGACAAATTGCTGAAGGCACAGTGTAGAAAAAATTCTAAGGGAACTCAGTCTTATGAGGTCCCCAAACTTTCATGTAATGTACCTCCTACAGCCCAGTTGGGTTCTCTCAGTGAAAAACTGAGAGGAAAAAAAAACTCTCTTGCTTCTATCAGAGGAAGAGAAAAAGTAATCATTTTGAAAGGCCCGACCTCAAGACAAACTATTGTAGCACAGCCTTGCCTACTGGGGTTTTACCATAAAGTAAACAAACTGGAAAAAGAGAAATATACAGCATTAGCCTCCTCCAGACTTCAAAACAGAACTTGGAAGCCTCTTAAAGGTTATTGACTTCTATAAGGGGCACAGGCTCACTAATAGAAGGAGGACTAATGTAACACTTTAGACCGTTACCCTTTCTACTACAACTTATCATTACATCAGGAGAATACAACTGAAAGAAGTACATGACTCAGACCTTATTTAAAGATGTATTTGTCTCTTAGGAAACTCAAACACAACAGGGAGACAAAACCAAGGAAACTAGAGAAAAAGTTAACCTCTGACACCGATAGCTACAGCAAACACTATAAAAACACCCAATCCTTAGTCAAAAAGATAAATTGAAAAAAGAGAATCAATATAGAAAAATCAACAAAACCAAAATCTGGTTCACTAATAATATTATTAATATTGGTAAACCTCTAGCCAGGTTAATGAGGAAATAAGGAGAGATCCAAATTGCTATGATGGGAAATAAAAAAGCAACTATCATTACTGAACCAGTGGATGTTAAAAGGATTCTAAAAAAATATTATCAACAACTATGTGCCCATACATTTGATAACCTGGATGAAATGGAGCAATTCCTTGAAAGACACAATCTACCAAAACTCAGAAGAAATAAATAATCTAAACATCTATATAAGAAATTGGATCAGTAAATAATAACCTTCCAAAATGAAAGCACCAAGCTCAGATGAATTCTACCAAAAATTTAACCAATTACAGCAATTCTCTAGTTCCTCCAAAAAATATAAGTAGTGGGAATATTTTGTAACTCATTCTTCTAGGCATCATTACCCTAATCCAGAACCAGACAAATCAGTTACAAGACAAAAACATTGTAGACCAATATCTCTCAGGATCGTAGATACATAAATCCTAAAAGAAAGCAAATCAAATTCAAAAATGTATACAAAGAATTATACACCATGATCAAATGGAATTTATGACAGGTGTGCAAGGCTGATTCAACATTCAAAAATCAATTACTCTAATCTCTCATATCAACAGGCTAAATAGGAAAAATTATATTATTATATTAATAGATGCAGCAAAAGCATCTGAAAAAATAATTATCATTCATGATTCATAAGTAAAACCATCAGCAATCTAAGACTAAATAGGAACTTTCTCGATTTGATAAAAAACAAATCTATAAACACTTACAGCTAACATCATACTTAATATTGAAAAACTATATGCTTTTCCTGCTAGTATCAGGAACAAGGAAAGGAAGTCTGTTCTTACACTTCTACTCAACATCACACTGGGAGTGCTAGCCAATGGAATAAGAACAACAACAAAAAAGGAAATAAAAAATATACAGATTGGGAAGGAAGAAATGAAGCTGTCTTTTTAAGGTGGTGACATGACTATTAATGTAGAAAATTGCAGAGAATGGACAGAAAAAACTACTGGCACTAAGAAGTGATTACAACAATATTGAAGGATAGAAGATGAATAAGTAAAAGTCAATTTATTTCTTAATACCAGCCGTGAAAAATTGACATTTGAAATGGAAAACATAATACCATTTAAATTAGTATATCTCAAAAAAATGAATACTTAGATATAGCAAAATAAGTATAAAATCTATATGAGAAAAAACTATAATATTCTGATGAAAAAATAAAAGAAGATCTAAATAAATACAAATATATTCTATCCACATGTATAGGAATACTCAATATTGTCAAGATTTCAGTTCTTCCCAACTTGATCAATACATTAAACACAAACCCAGCCGAAATCCCAGTGAGTCATTTTGTGGATGCAAAAGAAAATGCATTCTAAATTTTATAAGAAAAAGCACAAGGCTCATAATATTTAACACAATATTGAAGAAGAAAAAAAGTTGGAAGACTGACACTACTAAACTTTAAGATACAATATAAATTTACAGTAATCAAGACAGTGTGAAGTTGATGGAGTAAAAGAAAAATAGATTAATGGAACAAAATAGTCAAGTGATGTTTGACAGAGGAACAAAGTCAAACAAATGGAAATATAATAGTCTTTTCACAAATGGTGCTGAAGCTCAAAATCCACATGCAAAAAATAAATCTACACCCAGACTTTATACCTTTCACAAAATTAACTCAAAATGGACCATACGTCTAAATGTAAACACAAAGCTATAAAACTTCTCAGTGTTAACACAGGAGAAAATCTTGGTGACCTTGAGTTTGGTGATGAATTTTTAGATACAATACTAAAGCCCGATGCACAAAACAAACAAACAAAAAAACTCATAAGTTGAAGCTCATTAAAACTAAAACGTTTGCTCTGCAAAAGACAATGTGAAGAGAAAGAAAGGAGAAGGTATAGACTAGGAAAATATATTTTCAAAGCACATCTCTGATAATGGACTGGTATCCAAAATTTACAGAAATCTCTTATAACTCAAAAATAGGAAACAAACAATATAATTTAAAATGGGCAAAAGTTCTCTATAGACACCTCACCAAAACAGAGATACAGACAGCAAATAAGCCCATGAAAAAATGCTCAACATCATATGTTCTTAGGGAATTTCAAATTAAAACGAAAGTATACCACTTTAAACCTATGAGAATGATGAAAATCCAAAACACTGACTTCAAATACTGATGAAGATGTGAAACAAAAGGAGATCTCATTCATTGCTGGTGGATATGCAAAATCGCACATCGACTTTGGAAGACAGATTTGCAATTTCTTATAAAATTAAACACACTCTTACCACAGGATCCAGCAATTGTGCTCCTTAGTATTTACCTAAATTAGTCAAAAATTGTTGTATGTCCACCTCAAAACCTGCACATGAGTATTAATAGCAGTTTTAATCACAATTGCCATAATTCGGAACCATCCAAGATATCCTTGAATAGGTTAATGAATAAACAAACTGTGGCATATCCATACAATATAGTACTATCCAATGATAAAAAGAAATGAGACGGGTGTGGTGGCTCACACCTGTAATCTCAGCACTTTGGGAAGCTGACATGGGCGAGTCATGAGGTCAAGAGATGGAGACCATCCTGGCCAATATGCTGAAACCCTGTCTCCACTAAAAATACAAAAATTATCTGGATGTGGTGGCATGCACCCATAGTTCCAGCTACTCTGGAGGCTGAGGCAGGAGAATCTCTTGAACCCGGGAGGTGGAGGTTGCAGTGAACCAAGACCACACCACTGCACTCCAGTCTGGTATCAGAGCGAGACTCTGTCTTAAATGCATAGTGCTAAGTGAAGTAACCCAATCTGAAAAGGCTATATATTCTTATGATTTCAACAATATGTCATTTTAGAAAAGGCTAACTATGGACACAGTAAAAAGATCAGTGGTTGCCAGGAGTTTGTGGGGCATGAGGGGAAAGGATGAATAGGAGAGCACAGGGCAGTTTAGGGAAGTGAAACTGTCCTACATAATACTCTGATGAGAGTAAACACATATTATTATACATTTCAAAACCCATGTAAGGCACAACACAAAGAATAAACCTTAATGTAAATTATGGACTTTGGTTTACAATAATGTATTGATAGTGGTTCATCAATTATATAACAAATATGCTATACTAATACAAGATGTTAATAATCAGGGAAACAGTGGGTCTTGGTAAGGAGATACAGGGGACTTGCACTTTCTGCTCATTTTAGAAATAAATCTATAACTACTGAAAAAATAAAATCTATTAATTAAAAAGTCCAATTTATCACAATGGTTTACCTAAATAAATACATATTCATTGAAAATAATTTTTACTTTAAATTGATCATATTGCCCATAAAGAGTTTCTTTTTTTCTTTTTCTTCTTTTTTGAGATGGGGTTTCACTCTGACTCCCAGGATGGAATGCAGTGGCAGGATCTCAACTCACTGCAACCTCCGCCTCCCGAGTTCAAGCGATTCTCCTGCCTCAGCCTCCTGAGCAAGTAGACAAGTGCCCACCCTCACTCCTGGCTAATTTTGCACTTTTAGTAGAGACAGGGTTTCATCACATTGGCCAAGCCAGTCTCAAAATCCTGACCCTCAAGTGATCTGCCTACCTTGGCTTCCCAGAGTGATGGGATTACAGGTGTGAGCCACCGTGCCAGGCTGCTAATAAAGATTTTCAACAACTCCAGGGAACAGTTAGGAAAGTGCTTCCTTCTTCTAGGAACATAGTACTTACAATATTTTAACAGCTTCTGTTAATTTCTTTTCAATGCTCAGAGAGATTATATTGTGAATTAATATTTTCTACTTAAGTTGGCACATACTTATTGCTCATAAACATTTATGAAGTCTGTCTAATGATATACTCGACCTCTTTGAATAATCATTTCAAATATTTACATATTTACCTTTATAATTCATTTATTTTGAGTACTGTAATATTATCCCCAGTATGAATTTCATGTAAAGGCTCATAAATATCTAGTTTTTCCCTGGTATCTCTGTGATTACATTTACTGTAAAGTAGTTTTTCCCAGATAGCAATTTTCCCATAATTCAAGAAAATTTTAACGCTATTCACTATCTCTTCAAATAGAATCTCTGTTATTCCTTTTTTTTTCTCCTTTGTAGACTCCAAAGTTTAAGGTTAAAAAGCTACCAAAAAACTTATTAAACAAATCTACAAGTATCTATACCTAAATATTTTGTTACTTTTCCACAGGAAGCTCTGCATTATTCTATATTTTCTGTTATTCTACAACACTTATAAACCATGTCTATTAGTACACATTACTTATAGTTACTTTTTCTTTCCTTATCAGGAATTGGAAGAAATCATTATTATGCTTTAGAATGTGGAATGTAGATATTTCCTTGTTATAATTATTATGCTGATGTCTTAGTCCATTGGGGCTACTGTAACAAAATAACTTAGACTGTGTAACTTATAAACATTTCTCACAGTTCCGGAGTTTCGAAAACCTAAACCAAGGCACTGGCAGAACTGGTGTCAAGTAGGGGCCTTATTCTTCAGAGATGGTGCCTTCTCTGTGTTCTCACATGGAGGACAGGGCAAACAAACTCTCTCAGGTCCCTTTTATAAGGACACTAATCCCATTCAGCTGGTGAAGTCCTTAAGACTTAGTCACCTTATAAAGGCCTCACTTCTTAATACTGTCACATTAGGGATTAGGTTTCAACATACGAATATTGAGGGATCACAAACATCCAACCATAGTAGCTGCTAATTCCAATGATAAATGGCACTTACCTAAATTTCAGTCTTCCACATATCACCATCAAATGCCATATCAGTGTACTACCTATTATTTATTTTTACGTTTCTTAAAGTAAATTCAAATTTTAACTTACATATATTTGTAGAGAAAATCTCATTTCAGTACCATGTGGAAAACCAGTACTACTTGCTATAGACTACAATCATCACAAATATATACCATGAAAACAGACCAATATTATTAAATTTTACATAGATTGTATTGCCTGATAAGGGGCTTAGTCTAGTACCTCCTCTCTCTTTCTTAAGGTAAGAGGTTGAATATGTTAAGGTATTAAAGATCTATCATCTCCACACCAAAATTTGACAAAAAGGTCTATCTCAAGAAACAGTAGGTACTGTTAAAGGAAATTTAATTCTCCTTCTGTAAATAAACATTCCTTAAATTCAGAGCACCCACAATTATTTCTGATATAATCCAAGTTAATGACTTCACACTTGGGAAATAATAAAATAGAGATTAGTGCAAGAAAGATTTACTTTTATCTCTGGAAAATGTATTTTTTAAAATGGTAACATTGTCTAGTTGGTTTATTTTCACTGTTTTGCTCAAAGGATTTTCTGATGCACAAATCAATTTGTGTTAGTATTCTGAGCAAAGGAGAAACAGCTGTCAAACATATAGTGTGGAATTTCATTTCAGGTTAATGAGGAAACATTTTTGCATCACAGAATTGAATAAAATTTAAGTATTTTTAAAAATGTTTATTAAGCACATACTATGTACTAAGTGTTCTTCCAGATTCTAAAATGGAGGATACGAGAAATTTCAGAAGAAATCAGGCAAGAAGGAAAAACTGTTAATCCTTATTATTTGGGATCTTTGTTACTACCAAGTAGGCAATAGTAAATATGTTATTATAAATTTGTAACATGTGTTTATAATGTATTATATAACACAGATTTCAACCACTTCAAAAATCAGTATTTTCACTGAATTTTTAGACTCCTAGTACTGGAATGTCATTCTTACATATTGAAAGTATAGTAAACTTTAATGTTTTTGCTTAAAGGAGTGAATTAGCCGCAAAGCCTGAATGACTTAACATGAATGTTCTTAAGGAAAATGATGAATCACCATTCTGTAAAGAAACCAAACAAAACAAATGAAAAGAAAGCTGCATTTATCAGTGGGGAAAGTGACCAGGGAATGTATACATACCTATGCCTGACAATAGGCATACAACCTATATGTAATTGAAACATTTTAGAAGGACATGTGGAATCATTTTTATTGTTATATATGTAGAACTGTTCTCGGAGTCAAGAATTTCTTGTTAGATGTTGTCAATAATAGAACTGAGTTACTAACACAAAATGAGACACTGAAAATCCTATCTTTTGTTTCACTTTGTTTTTATGGGAGAAAATACACAGAACTTGACATGTCAGGAATAAAAGAAACAAAAATTAGTACCTAATTTATTATATACATGGAATATGCTGAGAAATTTCAACATGTTTAACACTTTGGTAAAAACAGTAGGTCAATCCTTATATTTTTGTGACTTTCCAGAGTGTTAGCACTTAGTCTTTAGATACAAAACTAAAGACTAAGTAAAAAGTATAAGGTTATAAAATAATGGTTACTATGTCCATATTAAAAGTATAAAGTAATGGCTAATATGTCTAGCTTTAAATGAGGCTATCTGGGCTTCAATTCTAGCTCTATTACTCATTTAACTGTGGGACATTGTGAACTCAGTAAACCTCTCTGGGTTTTGGCCTTCTTCATCTAGAAACGGGTATGATAATTTTAATGATCTTATAGACTGTAGTAAAAATTACAAATGTCAATACATTTCAAAGGCTTACTGTAGTGAAGTTTCCTATTTTTTTAGATTTTTAACCTATTCACTTTTATGCAGTAAAACAGGTGACAGAAATACAGAATTTAAACTTTTATCCTCTGATTAAATTGCACCCTTTCCTCTTACTCTGTGCCCTTTCCTACTTTATATATGACAGCAATTAATGTAGATGCAAAAAAAATTAACAATAATTTTATAAAATACATGATGCCAAAAGTCCTGGTAAAAGTCTTTATAATTTCCAAGTAAAACAAATGCACTAAATAACTATCATTTCATTCTAGGCCAAGTGTGTTGGTTCATGCCTATAATCCCAGCTCTTCGGAAGACTGAGGCAGGCAGATCACTTGAGGTCAAGAGACCAGACTGGCCAACATGGTGAAACCCCATTGCTACCAAAAAATAAAAAAATTAGCCAGGGGTGGTAGTGCATGCCTGGAGTCCCAGCTTTTCGGGAGGCTAAGGTGGCAGAATAGCTTGAACCTGGGAGGCAGAGGTTGCAGTGAGCCGACATGGCACAACTGCACTCCAGCCTGGATGACAGAGTGAGACCCTGTCTCAAAAACAAAACAAACAAACAAAAAACTATCATTTTGTTCTAAATGCACATGCTAAATATTAAAGTGCATTTTCAATTGTGTTCAATTTTTTTGTCTACCAGAAAACCATTAAAGTTACTTTCAACGTTAATTGTAGTTAGTTATATTCTGAAACTAATAATTAGAACTTTTTTCTAAAACCAAAGCTTTTAGTAGTTCCAAGCATATCACCCTATTATATTGCTTTATTCAATCCATAGTTCAGGAAAGCAAAACCACAGAATTAATCAGCGCATTTTTGTTTTCCATTCTCTATGGTGCCCTTTTGTAGCTTTCAATTATAAAGAGAAAATTATGAAAATAAAATAAAAACCCAAGTCACCTTAGAAAGCAATGATCTGAAAACAAAGTCAAAGGACTGAAATCATTTTAATAAAATTTCTAAATGTTGAGAATAAAACAGCAGAAGACAGCCGAATGAAATCATAGCCTGGCCCTCTGAGATCTGGGCAGCAAATTTACCATGCTACTCCACAAGTCATTTAATAATTTCATTAAAATGGAAAAACTTAACAGGAGTTTCAATTATGTCCATTATGCTCAGGAGACCAACTTTTGAAACTAGGCCAATAGATCCTGACTAACTCACAAAAGCTAAATGTTTTTTATATTAATCATGCAATATTAAAGCCAGGCAGAGATACTTAAAGAAATTTAGAATCATTAGGCTCTATTTTAATAACGTTTCCACAATTTCATATTGTGTTGGCCACTGTGAATTGACATAGAAATTCCTGCTCAGGCAATGTCAAGATAACCTAAAATCAAAATCACAAAAAGAAGTCCAAACTAACAATGAAACAGATGTATACACCACACAATCTTCATTAAATTAGATTTATAAGTTATAATTATCTATAATACATTATCAAAAAGTATGATAGAAGATAGCATGCATAACTTCACAACATACCAAATTAAAGACATTTAATATGCAATTCTTCTCTTTCATACGAAAACATAATTTCCTGACACTATTAAGACTTAATTACTTGAAAAACATAGCCCCTAAATCAAAACAGTCATACATATTCTTCTCAAAGACCACAGCAAATGTTTTTGTCAAATAGCCTCTATTCATCCTTCATAGAATTATATCTGAATTTCCCTCTGGCGAAAAAAATTCTTCTTTACATTTTATTAAATGCATTTGATGGAAATGACTTATATTTAATTCAGGACAGTGATTGGTTCATTGTGTACACAGTAATCCTTCCTTATCTGTGGTTTCGCTTTCCACTGTTTCAGTTACAATATAGTACAATAAGAAATTTTGAGAGAATTAGACCACATTCACATAACTTTTTAATACAATATATGTTATAATTATTCTGTTTTATTATTGAGTACTATTGTTAATCTCTTACTGTGGCAAATTTATAAATTAATCTTTTTTTTTCTTTTTTTTTTTTTTGAGACAGTTTTGTTCTGTAGCCCAGGCTGGAGTGCAGTGGCATGATCATGGCTCACTGCAACCTCTGCCTCCTGGGTTCAAGTGATTCTCCTGCCTCAGCCTCCTGAGTTGCTGGGATTACAGGTGAGTGCCACCACTCCTGGATAATTTTTTGTATTTTTAGTAGAGATGGGGTTTCACCATGTTGGTCAAGCTGGTCTTGAACTCCTGACCTCGTGATCCCCCTGCCTCGGCCTCCCAAAGTGCTGGGTTTATAGGCATGAGCCTGTACTAGGCACCTGGCCTAAATTAATCTTTAATATAGGTATTCACGTAGAGAAAAAAAACATAGTATACATAGGGTTCGGTACTATCTATGCTTGCAGGCATCCACTGGGTGTCTTGGAATGTATCCCCTACAGAGAAGGAGGGATTGCTATATCTTCCCTACCAGAACCAAAAGTACACCATGAGTATTATTCTGAGGAAGATTTTGGTAAAGAAAAAAGTGGTACTGAAATCTGAGAGGATGTAGAATGTTGCAACTGAGGCTGCCATCTTGTTACCACTCAAAAGCAGAGACTGAAGTCCAAACACAGCAAAAAGCGAAGCTAAAAGTAGGAACAGATGTCAAAAACTGAGAGCTCTGTTTATTTCTAAATCCAACAGCCTGAAGTCAGCCCTACCCCCCCGCAAATTAACTCGGATCAAGTAACTATAGGGTATTTTTTTCTTTCACCTAGAAAGTGATTCAAAAACAAAGATTCATAAGTGATCAAAAATAAAAAGAGGAACGATATAGGAATCTTTCAACTTTATTAATGTATTCATTATTTTAATATAATATTTGCTATACAATCATTTAGTGTCTGGCAATATGGCAAGTGCTAAGAATTTATTTAGATTCCAGCCAGGCGCGGTGGCTCAAGTCTGTAATCCCAGCATTTTGGGAGGCCGAGACGGGCGGATCACAAGGTCAGGAGATCGAAATCATCCTGGCTAACATGGTGAAACCCCGTCTGTACTAAAACAATACGATAAACTAGCCGGGCGAGGTGGCGGGTGCCTGTAGTCTCAGCTACTTGGGAGGCTGAGGCAGGAGAATGGTATAAACCCGGGAGGCGGAGCTTGCAGTGAGCCGAGATCGCGCCACTGCACTCCAGGCCGGGTGACAGAGTGTGACTCCATCTCAAAAAAAAAAGAATTCATTTAGATTCCATTCTTAATTGTCTTATCTTTCATTTCAGTTTTCCCTTCCCAGGACATCAAGGCTTCTTAAAGCAAAGATATACTTACTTGATGTAATGTGGAGTTTCCTATACCAAAAATCTTTCAGCACTGAGACACAATTCTATTTGCTAGACTATTCATAAGCATCAAGTAGATCAATGATGCTGGACCAAAAGTCAGAAAAAATTAAAAAAAATAGTTTTAAAACTCATTACTTGATATGATAGGGAAGGCAGAAGAAAAATTGAATGGTAAAGGAACAATGGTCTTCAAATGAATGCAGTATCTTTGGCCAAACTGCCTGCTTTTCAAGAGACTACTAAGTGGTGTTAAAAAAAAAAAAAAAAGTCTGTGCTTTTAAATATATATATATATTATATATATGTATATTTAAAGAGAAAACTACATCAGCATGTCGGCATCACAAGGAAATTTTATGGATTCCAGTTTTCTAGTCTTTATTTTTGGGAAATATGCTATTAAATTTTAACCCGCATGATACTGAAATGTCATGTAAGTGAGTTCCACATCTATGTGAAGTAAATTCCTTAATGTAATAATTTGTTTTTTAATTCCTCCCTGAAAAATGTTGTCACTTTTAAATTTTCATTTTAAGTGCACTTTAGTATGTTAACTACATTTTTTATCTTATTTTAAGAGATTTAAAAATCTGTGCTTTCTTCTAAGTTGCATCTATGCATTATAATATTTGCAGATCAACTTGTTTGCATAACCCATGTATTAAATTATTTTCATTTTTCATTGCCCTCACCTAATAAATATTACTTGATGGCAATTGGTCCTTGATTCTTCAAGAATTACAGAGTTGTTTCCTTAACTCCAGAAGTCATGCCCCAAGGGACAATTCTCTGGATTTTTGTGATGTGCCTAAAGAATCTGAAATAGAATGATTTACACGGTATGTTGCTATATTCTTCTCATGATGCCTCCTATAGAGGATTCATCTATGTATTCACAGGTTTATAATTAATAACCACTTTTATATTCTCAGCTTTTGTAATAACTGTCATAATGTAATGACAGACAAGAGAGCCATGGCTCCAATGCTGTTTGGAGTGTCTAGGCCAGAGAGAAAGAAAGTGCACAAACAATCTAAGGGGATTTAAAAAGCTCAGCAAGATTATATGATTATCTACCTAAAGAGTCAGTGTTCACATACAAGAGGGATAAGTAATCTTGAATCTGATCAGGGCTACTGTCAAGGGATTTTATAAGAGGAGAAGGACAAAGGCATTAGCTATAGTCAGGAACTTACAAAGCTGGAGCCAAAACACTGAAAATACTGTTTTCCCCCACTTTCACTGACACACATACCTCTCTTCTTATGTAACCTAAAATTGTAACAGTAACAAAACTTAAACATAATAAAATCTTTAAAATGTCCTGATTGTCCCACCATGACTAATTCAAATTCTTTTATTATTAAACCCTGATATATTGATAAATATAAAAATGTTAATTTCACCCAGACAGTGTCAACAGAATATCCCTAGTTCTTGAAAGGGTCTGTGTTATAGTTACAATTGAGAGGAAAAATCCTTGAGGAACAGGAAGATAATGTTTTATCCATGTTCATTTGACTAGAGCTCAGATTCCAGATTCAGACCCAGAAATAATCCAAAAGAGGAACTAGGACCAAGATGAGTTCAAAGACCCATCAGACAAACTGGTCACAGTCATTAAGGGTTACATAAGGAAGCTGCAGCCCAAAGTTTATAAGATGTCTAATGCATGGAATATCAATATGGAAAGAACTGGATGACACATTCAGACTCACTTCTTAAAAGGCCAGACCTTCTAATCTATATTCCAATTTAGATTAACTGGACAGGGTTGATTCCACTAAAACAACCATTGGTATCAGAAGATGATAAGGCAAGACTTGACCACAATGCAGAAAAATATGCTTCTCTTGTATAATACTTGGTTCTAATGTGTATGGTATATTAGAAAATCACAGTGGATGTTCATGCATTATAAGTAATCATTATCATTCTAACCTGCATTCAGCTCAAATAAACTCATTAAATATCTCCAAATTTCTCAAGAAAGATAGACTAACTTCCCTTTCTGAAATCATTATAATAGCATCAGTAATCTAAACTTGACTCTTCTTGAAAATGTGCAGACTTTAGTATAGTTAGCAGCTGTTGGATAAATTAACATCTGTTATATCTTTTGAGGAGCTCTCATCAATGTAAATATGTAACAGTTTATATGAAAAAGTTCTAAAACTGACTCCCTTTTAGTTTATTCTATATGCATTTGTATTTATTTACATCTTTAACAAAAAGATGCATTCACATATTTAATAAAGGGACATATTTATACATATCACTTTATAATCAAATCAACACAAAGTACTATATTACCTAACCCTTAACAGTTACTTTCTCTGAGGGTATAAATGTGGAGGTCAATAAAGTTTAACATTATGTTTCTATAATTTTATAGGTAGATAATCATTTTAATCAGATAAAAGTAACATTTTAGTTAAAATATAATTAGAGTTCTTCTTAAGTCTATTAGAATACACTCTAATTAGAATAAATATAAATACATATTTATTATCCAATTACTACTGAAAGGCTGCTTTGTTTTTGTATATATGACAATATCAATCACTTTAGGCATTAAGCCCTTTCTGTATTTTGTTCTGAAAAGTTAGTTTTTTCCACATTTCCTAAAGTGGAAGTTCAAAATCTTCACTGTATATAAGGAACATTTTATCAAAGATGTTTCTTGCATGCATTATTCTTCCAATTATAGCATTGCATTAAGGGAAAAGGCATAGCATAGCAAATACTAGGCTTACACCTTCTTGTGAATTAATAACTAAGTCTTAAAGACAAGTGACTTTATTGACCAGTTCTGTAGGATTTATAGCTTTAGAAAATATTAAATACTTGCAGCTCATAAAATTCTGACAATAGTTAAAAATGAATTCTAATTTTCAAATATGCTCTGAATCAAAGTAGGGTAAATGTAATCATGTATGCAAGGTGCGTAGAAACAACACACATATATAACTATGCTTGGCAGTATGTATGGAAATGTAGCTTGATGAGATGGAGATTCTCTTATCAACAACAGTTAATGAATGTGCATAGACACAGATATCATTACAATTGAATTTTAAATAACTTTTCATCTCACTATGTACATATACCCTCCTCCTTTCTTCTCAGCTGTTATATAAAAGTAAGGTTTTCCTGAATTTGCCCTTTACAATTCATGATCAAAGCTATGATAAGTAGAAAAATAAAGGAAACTGCAGCAAATGGAGAGTAAATTATGGCCACAAATGATTTTGTGATTCTTTATGTAAGGCATGTTGTTAAAATGTAAATGTATACAAAACTCAAATTACTCTTCCACATTGACAGTGATAGGCACACATAAACAACCTTTCTTTTCTCTAACTCTAAAAAAACTCCTAGTCAACATGATTTCTCTCTTCACAATGCTCCTAAAGAAATGGCCACCATTTTCCACAATAACACGCTGATCTGACAACCCCAATGCTGTATCTTCTTCACCTGAAATATTTCCCTGACTTTTCCTATAAACGTGAAATCAGTTCCAGTGAAAGAAGTCTCTGTTTTCTCCCCTTATTCATGTTCTGGATATTTTTATAATACCCCTTCTATGCCCAGAGAAGGGAAAGAATTTCTTCTGCACTCCCCATGAGAAAAACAGTCTCTTTCTCCAATGTTGCCTTATTTCTCCTAATAAAATCAGTACAATGAGTGAAGTACTTAATTCATGTCATTGAGAAAAAGCTTGGTAAAACCCTGCTCAGTCTTTCTGGTCCTCTCTCCTTTCCCTCACAGCTACCCTTCCCGCTGTTTTCTCTTCCTGGAACAGTAAGCTTCAGGGAGTTAGGAAATAGGTCTGGATGTGGGAACAGGGTAGGAGGTTTGCCTTTCTCCATCTGCTTAGTCTGTGATAGCGTGGGCAAGTTCACTGGGATTGGGGTGGGAAACAGAAAATACGTTTCGGCCTCGGTTTCATGCTGTGGCTCCTTTCCAGCTTTAGCTAACCTTTTCCTCCCTTACTTGAGATGCTGGTTTCCGATCGGCTGAGAACACTAACAGCCGATAAAGAATCTGGAAATCCAGGCTCCAGGCTGAAAATCCTCACTCAGAAATGCCTACTCTCATTTCTGCAATATTACAAAGAATAGATATTAATTTTACTCAGAATAACAGTAGTCTTTTAATTAAAATAAAAACATTTTAAACGCCTTATTTCATGTCAGTAAGAAAACCTTCAGGGAGAATTCATCACACAAACACTGAAGATTTTTTTTTTTCATTCTTAAATCCCAGCTCATGTTAGTTTTTACTGACCTAAATAAATGTATCTTCCTCACCAAGCGAGCTTTACAGATGTAGGAAGCACATAGCAGACACGGCTTTAATAGAGAATGACCAACACAGATAGACATACAATTGGAAATGGAAACTGTCCCACTCAACTAGAGGTCCACACCCATGAGAAAATACATCGTAGATGATGACACTCACTTAAAAGTGGAGAACAATGCACAAATACAGCCCTTTGCAAAAATGTGCTAAATGATGCAAACATATTTAGGTTTCTCTGATCAGCAAAAAGTGTTCTCTACCACCATGTTTTATAGGTTTTCTAGGGTGTATGGGTGTGTCTCTGTGTGTGAGTGCGTGTTCTTTAATCTGCCTTATTACAATGGTAGCAACTGCTTTTCTCTTCTCTCTTCACTTAGTGCTGCAAATTGTGTCAAACATTTACATGTACTAAATACAGAGTAGACACTGAATATTTTAATTAACTTTTTAATGAATTAGGGAACACCTAGGTAAAATGTTTTATTGAGAGGTGACAGCGTGCTAGCAGTCCTCGCTCTGGGCGCCTCCTCGACCTCGGCATTCACTTTGGCGGTGCTTGAGGAGCTCTCCCACAGCCGGCCACTGCACTGTGGGAACCCCTCTGGGCTGGCAGAGGACAGAGCCGGCTCCCACTGCTTGTGGGGAGGTGTGGAGGGAGAGGTGCAGACGGGAACCGGGGCTGCACACAGAGCACTCACGGGCCAGCATGAGTTCCAGGTGGGCGTGGGCTCCGCAGGCCTGGCACTCAGAGTGGCCGGCCGGTGCTCGGGACCCTGGGCAGTGACGGGCTTAGCACCCAGGCCAGCAGCTGCGGAGGGTGCGCTGGGTCCCCCAGCACTGCCGGCCTGCCCGTGCCCTGGGCCTGCCCAGGCCCTACTTGAATTCTCACCAGGCCTCAGCTGCCTCCCAGCGTGGCAGGGCTGGGGACCTTCAACCTGCCAGGTGTGCCGCCCCATCCCATCAGCTGCCCAAGGGTTAAAGAGTGCAGGTGTCTAGGCGCGGGACTGGCGGGCAGCTTTGCCCACAGCTCTGGCTCAGGATCCACTAGGCAAAGCTAGCTGGGTCCCTGAGTTGGGTGGGGACTTGGAGAACTTTCATGTCTAGCAAGAGGATTGTAAATGCACCAATCAACACTCTGTGTCTACCTCAAGGTTTGTAAATGCACCAATCAGTGCTCTGTTTCTAGCTAATCTAGGTGGGGACTTGGCTAGAGGATTGTAAATGCACCAATCAGCACTCTGTGTCTAGCTCAGGGATTGTAAATGCACCAATCAGCACCCTGTCAAAACAGACCAATCAGCTCTTTGTAAAACAGACCAATCAGCTCTCTGTAAAATGGAACAATTAGCAGTATGTGGGTGGGGTCAGATAAGGGAATAAAAGTAGGCTGCTCCAGCCAGCCGTGGCAACCTGCTCCGGTCCCCTTCCACTCTGTGGAAGCTGTGTTCTTTGCCATAAATCTTGCTGCTGTTCACTCTTTTGGTCCACAGTGCCTTTATGAGCTGTAACACTCACCTCGAAGGTCTGCAGCTTCGCTCCTGAAGCCAGCAAGACCATGAATGCACCTGGAGGAACAAACAACTCCAGACACCCCGCCTAAAGAACTATAACACTCACAGTGAAGGTCTGCAGCTTCACTCCTGAAGCCAGTGAGACCACGAACCCACCAGGAGGAATGAACAACTCCAGATGTGCCGCGTTTAAGAACTGTAACACTCACAATGAGGGTCCACGGCTTCATTCTTGAAGTCAGCAAGACGAAGAACCCACCAATTCCAGACACATTATGGATATAAACTGAGACCCAGGCACAAATACCACAAGAAGCCTGCGAGGTTGAGAGAAGTAAATGAAGCTGAATAAAATACTGGGTTTAAAGAAGGCATGAGCAAGAAAGTTTTGGTTAGACAGGAAATAAGTAGAGAGATAAAACAGATTGGCTGGGTCGGGCGCAGTGGCTCAAGCTTGTAATCCCAGCACTTTGGGAGGCCGAGGCGAGCGGATCATGAGGTCAGGAGATCAAGACCATCCTGGCTAACATGATGAAACCCTGTCTCTACTAAAGATACAAAATAATTAGCCAGGTGTGGTGACGGGCACCTGTAGTCCCAGCTACTGGGGAGGCTGAGGCAGGACAATGGCGTGAACCCAAGAGGTGGAGCTTGCAGTGAGCCGAGATTGCGCCACTGCACTCCAGCCTGGGGGACAGAGCAAGACTCCCTCTCAAAAAAAAAAAAAAAAAAAAAATATTGTCTGTATAACAAAGAAAAGTTGTGATTTTGTCACTGTTATAACATAATTAGGTTCTCAAGAATCTCATGGAATAACAATACAACGTTACACCATTTATGTAAACATTTGTATATTTAGAAATAACACTGAATTTTTAGTGTAACTTTTCAAAGTGTTTAAATTGTTCAGTTTAACTCTTTAGCTGGGATCTATGTATTTAGTAAAATACATAGATGATGTCCATTTTCCAAAACATATTAATAACTTCTCAGTAACTTTTGCTTCTACTATAAGAAAAAATTGTTTGAAAAGCTGAAAGACTGTTAATCTGTTTTTAATGTAAGATTTATATTGACTTATGTCACTCAGACATAAGTCAATCCAAAAAAGTCATTGTCTTGCTCTTTTGCCATCTATATGTCGTTCTACCTCATGTTATCAGATTTCAGCTCCTACTTCATACTAACTTTAATCAGTTTTTTTAAAACTATAAATTTCTTTAACAGGGTTGTACAAATACAGACTGTATTGTTTAATTGTGAAAACAGTTATATTTGTGTACTGATTTACATGCTCCCATTCTTATTATTTATTTGTGATTGTATATTACAGCCAGAAGAGGTATTGTGCTTTATTCTGCTTCCATATCTGTAAGCCATGGTCCAAAGAAGTAGGAGGTGCAACATAATATGCAGATAAGTTATAAAATGAAAATCTGTCATTATATTTTAGCCCTATATAATGGAGAGAGGAAGGGATAGTAAATGAATATGATGGGCAACATGATTCTTGCCTTAAAAGTACAAATGTAAGACTGTTTTACAGATAGCTAGAGTCCTTGCCAGAGTTTACAATGCTTTTCTCAGCAAATAAGTTGGCTGCAAATGAATAATGTTTCAGGTGACATAACACTTGCAAATCTAGAAGCAAGTTACATTTCAATTTTGAAGAATTCTATGATAAACAAGTCATTTTATCTGATATACAGTGGCAGATGATTAAGACAGTGCATTATACTGTATTCAGAATTCTTTTTTTTCAGGACTATCAATCCAACCATAATGGTATGTTATAAAAACATGCACACTTGGACAATTCCTCTCATAACAATAGCATTCCAAATGTTTCTGCAGATGTTTCATGAAGATTGCCTTTGCGACAAGAATGGATGTTTAGATGCTTATAAGCATAAAAATGTAACACAAGAACAAGGAGAAACATTCTCCCATGAGAGTTAAGTTTGTTCATCTCAAGTAGTTTTAAAACTCGTTTCATGTGGGACAGTGAATTTAATAAACTTTTATACATAATAGAAATAATGTTACTTATATGGCCATTTTTAATGGGGCAGAACGTCTCCCTGAATAAATAAAGCTTTATTTAAAACTTTACAGTGAAAATAACAAAGGCTTTTTACATAAAAAATAGGTTCAGATTTCACTAGTATATTTAGCAGCAGAAAAAAAGATGATGTTACTGTAAACTGAATTAACAGTATAAAAGGCTCCGCATGTTCCACAGATCTGTAGTTTGCCTATTAGAGCTACTATTGATCCTGATGGATGTTACAACTGTAAATATTCTTACCTTTTATTTCCTACCTCCTTTTGTAGCACTGTAATAAATCCTTACAACTGAGGTAAGTTAAATGGCCTTGTTTTTTTTTAATTGAAAGTTGTGGAATTTATTATATGTATCTATTGTATATAAAAAATAAAAAGAACTAGAAACTCTGATAGCTAGATAATTATAGCATTGTTAGATGGTAATGACAATTTTCCATTATTCCAGTGTATTTATTATTATATTTATCCTGGTCCTAAGGGACTTAAGTTAATTTATTATTTATATTTAAAATTTTCCCATTTTGATATATTTTCCCACAGGGTTTGTAAGCACTCAATAATGTTGATAATGAGAGGGATAATATTATCAATGTAAGCAATGCTTTCCAGATTAAAAGAAGAAAATTGTATTTTGATTACCAAAGAAAACATGATTTTATTTTAAGAATTTTTCAATTATGCTATAAATAATTATATTATTTCTAAAATAACATTGAATCCAAAATAAGATTAATTATAATTTGAAATTAGTTTTTAATGAGTATTTGAAATGATTTCAACACAAGAAAAGCATGTCAAATAAACCAATATAGTGCATTTTTAGAAATTAGGAAGTTTTCAATAAGCTAATGAGAATCTAATGTCTTATTGTCATTCATTTATATTGACATCAAATTGCTGAAATTCACTGAAATATGTACATGTATCAGCCTAATTTTGATGGTGATGAAAACAGTTTTATTTAAGAAGTATTAATACATTGCAAAGAGTCTCTATTGAAAGGTACAGGTCTTGTTGTTGGCCTACTTAGTTTCAAGTCTAGCCTAGCAATACTCTTTAGTGGACAAATATCTTGTGTCAGATGTTGTGTGCAGCTTGTGATAAAGACAGGTTATCCTGTGTTGCTGGAGCCTACAAGCCTAGAGGGTGGAGCACTGTATTTATCAATTAGTGACATCTTTTTAAATGAGAAAAATCAACACTCAAAAAACATCTTATGGAGATTCTATTTTTATTATTTTATGCAAATTCGTAAAAAGCCCTTGACAGAATCAGGGAGGTTAAGGAAGATTTTATTCAGAAGTTTCCAGATCTGAAAAATAAAGAGGAATTAACTAGAAATTAGAGGGTAAGGCCAAATGTCTCGAAGCAAGCGTCAGGAAAGAAAAAGTCACTGTGGCAGAGCAGAAAGCCAGTAGAAGCTTGAAATAAGATGAGGCTTAAAGGTGATGTGGAGCCAGATCCTTTAAGCCCTTGCAGATACCTTAGGGGTTTCTTACATGAACAAGGGTGGGTCTAGAATTACAATAGGATGGTCAGATTTGCATTTTAAGTAATAAAATAAAAAGTTGAACAAAACTAAAGTGTCCATAGTGGGATGTAACACATGAGGGAAATATATCTGACAAGGATATTAAGGAAATAGCAATAAAAGTTGTGAGTTATTCAACTCCTCTGTATGTCATTTTCCTAAATATAAAATAAGGAAGTTGGACTGGATACCTTCTAAGATACTTTCCATTTCCAACATTCTATGAATCAGCTACAGTAGTTCCCTCTTATCTTGAAGGATACATTTCAAGACCCCCCATGGATGTCTGAAACCAAGGATAATACTGAATGCTACATACTCTATGGTTTTTCCTGTATAATAGCAGCAGGTAAGCCTATACATTATGAATAAGCTGGATAAAGGGATAATTCATGTCCCAGGTTGAACAAAGCCAGACAGCACAAGAATTTATCATGCTTATCAAAACTACATGCAATTTAAAACTTATTATTTATTTGTGGAACTTTACATTTAATATTTTCAGACTGCAACGGGCCACAGATAACTGAAACCGTGAAAAGCAAAACCTCGGATAAGGGGAGACTACTGTAATTTGGAACTGAAACCTGCACTGATTGGGAAGGATACTTGTTACAGAAAGTAAAATACCTAAAAGCTGAACCACTACTTCTCCAGGGCAATTGGTCTCCTTGATTGTATTGCAACCAGGATATTTTAAATTGGAAAACTGAAAAGATAATGAAGAGTTTTTATTTCCATTTCCAGATGAGTTAGCCTTTACACCATTTGGATGTTGCTTCCACATCCAAATAAGTGAGGGGAAGACAAGCCCTCACTTAGCTCAGCTAAAGGGTTATCTCAATGTTTTTGAGGGGTAATAAGAGAAATTACTATTAGTTGGAAAAAATAGAAAGAAACAAATAGAAAATTTCCTAAGACTCTGTAAGAGACATTCTTGGCTCTCTTTTCACTCCACATTTGCCACAGTGATTGGTGACTTGAAGCACCATTACATGAAGAATCAGCTAAGTGAGGATTAGTCTCAATATTTTCCTTTGAATGTTAATCTATCTCTGTAATTTCCATCCCATTTTTCTACTACCTCCTAAGCATCAATAACCATAAAACATAAATAAGAGAAAAAAATTAAATGTATTTCTGAATAAATAACATTTCTGCAATTATAAAATTCTTAGCTCTGGATGATAATGAAATTACTGCTTTTCAACCTGTACATTGAGTAGCAGCAGTACTTAGAGGGAAGTAAAATACACTTGAAGAATTACATTAGAAAAAAGTAAAGGCAAAAAATTAATGAAGTAGAAACCCAAAATAAGTTAGAATAAAATAGAAGAATCAACCCAAAGAATACAGCAGAAGAAAACTAATACTCTTAAGAGCAAAAATTAATGAAAGGAAAAATAAAGGAGGAGCAATCAAGTAAAATGACTAATAAAAGTAGCAAACCACTGTGAAATATAATTTAACAAAAAAGAGAGAAGCCAAATATAAATAACATTAGGAATTAAAAGGAGGACATGATTATAACTCTAGCAAGGAGTAAAAAAAATACAAAAGAATCATCAACAATTTTACATAAGAAATATTTAAAGTTGAGGTTCATGGCAGGTAATTAGGTCACGAGGGTAGAGTCCTCATAAACGGGATTAGTGACCTAATGAGAAGAGACACAAGAGAGATGACTTAGACACTGCTATGCGAAGACACAGCAAGAACACAGCCATCTATCAAGACTTCAGCAGACACTGGTGGCACCTTGACCTGCTGGCACCTTGATCTTGGACTTTTTGTTCTCCAAAACTGTGACAAATACATGCTATTTAAAGCCACCCAGTCATGGGAGCCCAACATGACTAACACACCCATGAAACTAAATAATATGGGAAAATCATACTTAATGATAATATTTTTACAGCATTTCCCTTGAAATCAGAAATGAGAAAAATATACCTTTGTTATTTCTGTTTAACATTTTATTGTGAAGTCTACTTAGTAAATTGTAAAAGAAAATTAACACACAGCATTAGAAATTAGAATTGCCATTATTTGTAGATAACATGATTTTTTAAAAAATGCTTTGCAGCATTGCTGGATATAAGATCAGTATGTTCAAAATAGTTTTCCTTTACATTTCAATGTATTATTTTTCACAGATATGTTAACTACTCTTCTTTGTATGGAAGATAAATTAGAGTTCTATGTGATATTATACTAATAGAAGAGTATTAATCTGTTCTCATTCTGCTAATAAAGATATAACTGAGACTTGGTAATTTATAAAGGAAAGAGGTTTAATTGACTGACAGTTCCACATGGCTGGGGAGGCCTCGCAATCATGTCAGAAGGCAAATGAAGAGCAAAGTCACATCTTACATGGCAGCAGGCAAGAGAGCTTGTGTAGGGGAACTCCCACTTATAAATCTATCAGATCTCATGAGACTTATTCACTATCATGAGAACAGTAGGGGGGAAACTGCTACCATGATTCAACTATCTCCACTTCGTCCATCCTTGACATGTGGGGATCATTACAATTCAAGATGATATTTGGGTAGGGACACAGCCAAACCATATCAACTCTTTAATAATAACATATAAAATAAATATGGATTGTGTCTACATTCCTAGGGGCCAAAATGTTTTATTTTATTTTATAGGGTCCCTCTATCACATAATTTAACTAAACTTTCACTGTTAATTAATGTGTACAAATAATTCAGGTAAGTTTTACTGAAATCTAAAATCCAAGCGGTTCAGAAAACATTTCTGTGGTTGATATTGTTTGGCTCTCTGTCCCCACCCAACTCTCCTGTTGAATTGTAATCTGCAATGTTGAAGTTGAGGCCTGGCAGGAAGTGATTGAATCATGGAGGCAGACTTCTCCCTTGCTGTTCTTGTAATAATGAGTGAGTTTTCACAAGATCTGGTTGTTTAAAAATGTGTAGTACTTCCCCCTACACTTTCTCTCCTGCTCTGACGTGAGGATGTGCTTACTTCTTCTTTACCTTTGGCCATGATTATAAGTTTTCTGAGGCCTCTCAGCCATCTTTCCTGTACAGCCTGTGGAACTGCAAGTCAATTAAACCTCTTTTCTTCATAAATTTCCTAGTCTCAGGTAGTTCTTTATAGCAGTGTGAAAATGGACTAATACAGAAAATTGAAATCAGGAGTTGGGTCTTGCTATAAAGATACTAAAAATGTGGAAGTAGCTTTGGAACTGGGTAATGGGCAGAGGTTTGGACAGTTTTTAAGGCTCAGAAGAAGGCAGGAAGTTGAGAAGATTGAAGCTTTCTAGTGACCTGTTGAATGGTTGTGACCAAAATTCTGAGAGTTACATGGACAATGAACTCCAGGCTGAGGTGGTCTCAGATGGAGATGAGAAACTTATTGGGAACTGGAATAAAGGTCACTCTTGTTATGCTTTAGCAAAGAGACTGGTGGTATTGTGCCTCATTCTAGAGATCTGTGGAACTTTGAAATTGAGAAAATGATTTAGGGTGTCTGCTGGAACAAATCTCAAAGCAGCAAAGTATTTAAGATTTGGCCTGGCTGCCTCTAAAAGTCTATACTCATTTGCAGAAACAAAGAAATGACCTGAAGTTGGAACTTATATTTACAGGGGAAGTAGAGCATGAAAGTTTGGAAAATTTGCAGCCTCGCCATGTGATAGAAAATAAAAACCTATTTTCTGGGAAGAAATTCAAGTCAATTACAGAAATTTGCATAACAGGAGTCAAACGTTAAAAGCCAAGACAATAGGGAAAATGCCCTCAGGGCATTTCAGAGACCTTCATGACAGCCCCTCCCATCACAGGCCTGGAGGCCTAGGAGGGAAAAATGGTTTCATGGGCCAGGTTTAGGGCCCTGCTCCTCTGTGCTGCCTTGCGACATGGTGCCTGGCATCACAGACTCTCCAGCTCGTCATGGCTAAAAGGGACCAAGGTGCAGCTCCAACCACTGCTTGAGAGGGTGTAAGCCCCAAGCCTTTGTGGCTTGCAGGTGGTGTTGGGCCTGTGGGTACACAGAAGACAAGAGTTGAGGCATGGGAGCCTCCACCTACATTTCAGAGGATTATGGAAACACCTGGATGTCCAGGCAGAAGTTTGCTCCAGAGGTGGAGCCCTCATGGAGAAACTCTACTAGGGAAGTGCAGAGGGGAAATGTGGGGTCCGAGCCTCCACATAGACTTCCCACTGGGGCACTGATTAGTGAAGCTGTGAGAAGAGGACTACCATATTCTAGACCCCAGAATGACAGATCCACCAACAGCTTGTACCATGTACCTGGAACAGTTGCAGGCACTCTATGCCAGTCCATGAATATAGCTGCATGGGCTGTGCCCTCCAGAGTCACAGGGGCAGAGCCTCCCAAGGCCTTGGTAGCCCATCCTTTGTGTCAGAGTGGCCTGGATATGAGACATAGAGTCAGAGGAGATTAGTTTGAAGCTTTAAGATTTAATGACTGCACTGCTGGTCTTTGGACTTGGGTGGGGCCTGTAACCCCTTGGTTTTGGCCAATTCCTTTGTTTTGGAATGGGAGCATTTAACCAATGCCTGCACCCCCATTGTATCTTGGAAGTAACTAGCTTGTTTTTATTTTACAGGCTCCTAGGCAGAAGGAACTTGCTGTGTGTCAGATGAGACTCTGGATGTGGACTTTTGACTTAATGCTGGAATGAGTTAGGACTTTGGGAAACTGCTGGAAAGGCATGATTGTGTTTTGAAATATGAGAAGGACATGGAATTTGGGAGAGGCCAAGGGCAGAATAATATTATTTGGCTCTGTGTTCCCACTCAAATCACATGATGAATTGTTATTCCCTAGTGTTGAAGGTAGGGCCTGGTGGGAGGTGATTGGATCATGAAGGCAGATTTCCCTCTTACTGTTCTAGTGACAGTGAATAGTTCTCACAAGATCTGGTTGTATAAAGTTGTGTAGCACTTCTCCTTTTACTCTCTTTCTCTTGCTCCGGCCTGAAGACATGCTCACTTCCCATTCACCTTCTGCCATGATTCTAAGTTTCCTGAGGCCTCCCAGTCATGCTTCCTGTACAGCCTGCAGAACTGTGAGTCAATTAAACTTCTTTTCATCACAAATTACCCAGTCTCGGGTAGTTCTTTATAGCAATGTGGCAACAGACTAATGCATTGTTTATAAAAAGAAGAGTTCATTTTTATTTTCATCTATATGTGCTAATTTAATCAATCTCGGTTTTGTAACTTTACTGAGCAGGATTTTATTAAAATGTCACAAATGTACATATTTATGACATATTCTCAGTCTAGCAATTAGAGAATTCAAAACTCAGAAAAGCAAATTTTACAATTTTAAAATAAAACCAAAGCTACTCTTTCAAAGAAAAATCTAGGAATTTTGATGATAGATGTTCATTTCTAATTTGATTCATAAAGTTCTAATCAATGAATAAATGTTTTCATTTCTCAAACTAAAACTAATAAATCTTTTGTTCTGAGAAAATACCAGTGTAGGTTATAAATATTTAATTATACTTTCCAAACTCTTTTTTCTTTGTCTGTTGTGAAGATGGAGAAGACTGAAGTCATATTGATACTGGAACTGAAATAGTATAAAAGTGAAGATAAGTGAATTGGTTCACATATTAGTAGTCATATGGCAGGCAGCCAAAGTCTGAGTCTGGGAAGCTTTGTGCAGTATTGGAAGGAGCAATGGATGAAAGGAGAGATTTTTATTTTACCAGAATCTTGCTGCTGAGATTTGATCTTTGTGCTGAAAATCTGCAGCGCTATTAACCTTGGCCCACAGCTTATGTTGATTTGGTCTCTTTCCTTCTTCAGCTAATTATTCCCTTGGCAGCTTCTTCTAGCTGCCTATCTGTTACCCATTCTCCTTTCCTTCTAACAGAGAGAATCTTGATTGTTGTCTCAGAGTCATAATGTACTAGCTAAAAATACTTCTGCCTACCCCTTGCTCCCTTTCATCTATAGATGACACATGGCATACTTCTGAACAATAAGATATTGGCAATAGTTTCTGTCAAATGGCTTCATTTTCCAAATAAAGCTTCTTTGGGAAAAAGCCTTTGTAACTCTTCTTTCTTCTTCCTGCCTAGGACCCATATGCAAAGGCTTGGACATGCAACAGCCATATCTAATTACAATAATGGCAAGAGCCACCTACTATGCTGGTGAAACAAGAAGACAGAAAAAGAGGACCACTGCTAACCCATTTGACACCTGTGGAATTAGAAATAAGGTACTGCCTCTTGGTAAAGGGTAGCTCCAAGCTATTTAGGACGCTTTCCCCATAGGTCTGATGGCCTTTTGCATTTCTATTCACTGTCACTAGAACAGTAAGGGGGAAATTTGCCTTCATGATCCAGTCACCTCCCACCAGGCCCCACCTTCAACACTGGGGGATTACAATTCATCATGTGATTTGAGTGGGAACACAGAGCCAAATAATATTATTTTGCCCTTGGCCCGTCCCAAATTCCATGTCCTTCTCATATTTCAAAACATAATCATGCCTTTCCAGCAGTTCCCCAAAGATGCTCAATACTACACTGAAGGCTTAAGAAAAAGTCCTTGCTGATTTCAGTTAAGGTCCTCAATCAACTCCAGATTGCTACTCCCAGATTTCCTGTACTAGAATGAAATAAAATCTGTATTTATTCACACAACACTAGTGTCATATTCTGCTTGTTTATTACTCATAGCCAAAGACATCACTAATTGATAACACTGCCTATGAGGCTTATAGTTGTTATTTATCTGTTAAAATATATTCTTAAACAATAGAATATTACTCTATGTAATATTTTTCCTTAAGCTTAATAATTTAAAACTTCTTTAGAAATTTAAATTTAAAAGATCCAACAGTTTCAAAACTTGTCGCCGACATTTGCTCGTGTGAACAAATATATTGCATGTTGACAACACTCAAGAATTCTCTTCTAAACTCTTTTGCTGAGCACAATTAGCAATTAAGTCATTTTGATACTCTGACAAATAGTAAATTACCATAAAATAGACCCAACAGACTGATGTTTTCCAAATTATGAAAAAGTAAACCTATTAAATAACATGAGAGTAAATACTATAATTTTGGAGATAGAACAGTTAAATGCAAAATAAAACTCTATATGTATAAATCAGGAGTCCTGATTCAGACAGAATTATGTTAGGCATATCTCTCTACCTAAATTGTCTCCATTGTAAAGTAAGATTTGATTAAATTACTTTAAGGTGATCTCCAGCTTTAACAACAATCTGTAAGAACTCAAAATTATCATGAGTGAAATTTAGATGTTGCTGTATGTCAAATTCATGCCTTTCTTCAGAAAGTTTACCAAAAATCCACTACATAATGATGGAGAATACAAAAGACAAAATTGTGCTTAATCTAGGATTTCTAGTGAAATATTTCAGAGATGCAGAAACAGAAAGAAAATTTCCCAGCCTCTAATGCAGGATTTTAGTGTGGCAAGTAGTTCCAGTCTAACGAAAATTGAATTCCATTCAAGAAATTCCCCATGGAACTATACGTCCATAGGCCATTGCACTAACAAGGTCTTGCTTGTTATGTTCAGAAAGCTTATGTTAAACTGACCATAATGAGTTTCTGACAAAAGGAAAACTTAGACTTTTTAGATTGTTCAAAGTTTAAATGAGGGATAAACTGCTTTTTTGTCTGTTATAGAAAAATGGTTCAAAATTGAAACTCAAGTAAATATCTTAACCTATATATCTTAAATGTGTCCTAAGTGTAGAAGGACCTAAAATATCTATAATTCAAGAGTTCTATTTATGTCATTATGTACATTTTAGGTAATCATTCGTAAGTAAAAGTTCAATTTGCTTGAAAAAAGACTAATGTTTCTTTGCACTTCAGTGTTTTTGAAAAAGTAATAGGCATCAGAATTTCCATGGGTGCTAGTTAAAAACATAGATTCTGAGGCATAACCTAAACCTAAGGAATTAGAACCTCTAAGAAGGAGTCCTATGAATCTGCATTTAAAATGAGCTTTCTGGGTGTTGCACACTAAAGCTTGAGAGCAACCGCTTTTCACCTATTGATAACAGAGACCATCTGTTTATCTGCACTGAAAAGGCAACCTGGACTGTCACCAAACACCTATCCTCAGGACTGCCAGGTAACTTGCCCTTCCAGCCTGGTTGGATATCTTCCTGTTGGCTACAATGAGTCTAGCCTGCATGTGCCTACTCAGATCTAATGGATATTCCTCTTTTACAGGTTTAGCTATTAATTATTCATACTTGATCCCACTTCTCCAACTAAATTCTGGGCTTTCCTCTCTCAGCAGATCTTACTGTATCTTAAAAGAGAAAACAGAACCTCATTTTACTGCTTTATTTTTTCTGATATCAGACTGAAAGACTGTTTTGGATTCCAACGTCTTTATCTCTATTTCTACTTCTATTCTTACAGTTTATTTGATCAAAAAGCCCCTTTTCTTATATAATACAATCAGATTTGCAATTTGATCACACTACCTGGGTTTTCTTTTATTCATTTGGCATGTTTGCTAGGCCCCGTATCTACTGAAGCTATCAGATTTTCAGATCTATTTTTTAAAATGAAGTATAGTCATACACTGAAAAGATACTGTGAATAATGGTTAGACACATAATTTTCAGCAGAAACTCTCAAATGTTCATGTTTCCCCTTAATTTAATTAATATAACATATTTCTAATTCATTCAGTTAACCAAATGTATTGAGCAACTACTATGTGCTAGTTATTGTGTTGAATCAGAGAGGAAAAAAGTGAAAAAAAACAAGACTTGGAATTCATTCTTTAGGAGTTTAGAGTATAATCTGTGTAGAAATTGCTTTTAGAAGTAGTTGTTTTATTAACAATTTCATCACAAATTTTCATATATTCTCTTTCAAAATCATATTGACTTATAACAAACACTTGGACATCAAGCTACATAGGATATGGGGAAGAGCTAAAATCTACAGAGACTCAGATAATTACAATTGTTTAAATTATTGAATTGGGATGAATTTACAAGAAAAAATTAAATTGAGCCACTCACCTCTATCTGTCAAGGGACAGATCAGTGAGGGGAGAGATTCTTAAAGAATATAACAATATTTATTAAAAATAAAAAGTGAAGTACATTTTGCTTTGTTCATATCAATATAATTCAATGGATTTGTAACCCTGCTAAAGGCAAAACAATTTGGAGAAAGCATTGTTTTTCCTGTAAATGTTTCTGTTTTCAGTGACATTTTAAATAATTCATTCGTTCATCCAATATTCATTCAGTGCCTCTTTGGATTCTCCTTGATTTATCCTAAAATGTTAAGGATAAAACAGCTGGTAAAAATCAACATTTTCTATCCTTAGTGAATTCTGTTTTTGTGAGAAAGACTGATGTTAATCAAATAATAACACAAATATTGTACTTGTAAAAGGAAAACTTTTACTATGCAAATACTTGGTGTGATAAGAGAGTAAAATATGAATTTAAATGATCGAAGAGAGATTGGAAGGCTTCTTTGAGGAAGGGATGAACATGCTCATGACTAAAGACTGGGAGGATGGGAGGGCAAGCATACTCAAAGGTTCTGTCTGCTCTTGGAGAGAAGATAGTATATTTGGAAAACTAAGTATGAGCATGATTTCATTTATAATAAAACATTTTAAAAATAAAAAATGCTTCAATTGAAAGCTAAATAAATCTATTTCTAATAAAAATAGTTTTTAAAAAGAGAGTATTTCATGAACAATAAAGAAAATTAAACAGACTGACTTTGAATAACATAACTACAAACAATAAGGCAAAACTATTTTCATTACTCCTGCTTTTGAAGAAATCAATGATTGCTTATGTTAAGCTGTAATCAGTCCGTTTTTGGAGTTTTCTGCTTCCCAACTAGTCTGGACATTGAGTCTCTGAAAAAACATTTCTTCTATCGATTGCAGGCCATGGAATAATTTTTGGCCACTCAAGCTATAAATTCTTAAGTGATTTCAAATTATAGGTCCTCTCTCATTCATGGTTAGCATTAACAGTGGTATAATTCACCAAAACAGACATCAGAATAAAATTCCTAAGAAAAAGTGTTAAGTTATTATTATCATAGCATTCCTATTTGAGCCTGAATTGAAAAAGACTGTTTAGGGTAGAAACACTTATGGAATAAGAATCAAGTTTATCCTCTCATTCCTTTTTTTTTTTTTTGGAGACGGAGTCTGGCTCTATCGCCCAGGCTAGAGTGCAGTGGCCGGATCTCAGCTCACTGCAAGCTCCGCCTCCCGGGTTTACGCCATTCTCCTGCCTCAGCCTCCCGAGTAGCTGGGACTACAGGGGCCCCGCCACCTCGCCCGGCTAGTTTTTTGTATTTTTTTTTAGTAGAGACAGGGTTTCACCGGGTTAGTCAGGATGGTCTCGATTTCCTGGCCTCGTGATCCGCCCGTCTCGGCCTCCAAAGTGCTGGGATAACAGGCTTGAGCCACCGCGCCTGGCCTATCCTCTTATTCTAACTAATTTTGAGTACCAGATCAAATTAATTAACTTCCCTGGGGCTGACCTATAAAATAACAAAGGAAGAAGCTACAACTGAAAGTAATTCTGAAATATAAGACAAGGTAAAACAATCATGATTCCAAGGCCTGTTTTAAAATTTCAAAGTGAATTCATTTTTGGTTTTCTTTGTCTTTCAAGATTCCAAAAATCATGACTAAACAATTCAGTCATTCACTTTCCTATTACTAAAAATGGAAAATTGACCTTGATTGTAGTATAGACTGAACCTATTGTCTTTCAAGAGGGCAAATTCACTAAGCAATAACAATCAATTGTAGCAGAAAGATGAACCAGAGATAAGAATGGGAAACTGTGCTTTCCTGCTTTTATTAAAACAGGTGATTCATTTGTAAATGTGAAAATCCTTCCCATTTTATAAGTCATCACCTGTAGCTGGTGCACAGAAAGTACCTATTTACAGTGCATTTAAATATTAAATACTGCACTCTAGTGAGCCAGAAACAAAAAGCAGTCTTCTCAACAAACTGTTTGAAAGGAAATGACAGTATTCTTCTTACTCAAGTTTAAGAACCAACAGCACATGTTATCATGAATAATGAAAACAGCAAGGTAATTGCTGAGGTGTTTCCTATAAATAGCTACACAACAAAAGGCAGTCTTTTTATTAGGAAAAATTCTTTAATTTGCATTGTATTTGTCTACTATAATTATGCACAATCATACCTAATTAAAACAGTGGCTCTCAGTCATATACAGTAGTCTCCTTTTATCTGGGGGGCAGTTTGAGATGTGACTACAAAACTGGCACTAATTTATTTTTTCTTCTTCATGATCTCATATATAGAAGATTCATTCTTACAGTAGATGTTAGCAACCTTGACATATGAATGTTTTTTCCTCCTTATGAGCCAAGAACCTTCACCTTTTCATTTGAAGCACTTTACAAAGCCAACATCACTACTCTTGCACTTTGGGACCATTTTTAAGTCAAATAACGGTGATCTGAATATAAACACTGTGATACGAAGACAGCTGATCTGATAACCAAGACAGCTACTAAGTGGCTGAGGCAGGTAGCACACACAGCATGAATACCCTGGACAAAAAGGGATGATTCACATCTCAGGCTAGATGAAACAGAACAGCTCAGGATTTCACTGGGCTACTCTGAACGTGATGCAATTTAAAATTCAGGATTGGTTTGTTTCTGGAATTTTCCATTTAATATTTTGGATTGTGGGTGACCACAATTAAGTGAAACTGTGGATAGTGGAAAGCAGATGAGGGGGGAATACTATATTTCTGGCTGTTCAATTCTGTTGTGCCTTGTGAGAGGGACGTTAGAGCATAAGAGAAGCAGCTGACAGGTGGTAAACAAATGGTGCTTCCGCCTCCCAGTGCTATAGAAACCTGAGGGACACACAGGGAAATCAGAAGACTAAGTGGGGAAGGGAGAATCACAGACTGGGTTTTATATTAGGTTGGTGCAGAAGTAGTTGCGGTTTTTGCCATTTTTTTTTTTTTAATGGCAAAAATCGCATGGCAAAAATCGCAATTACTTCTGCATAAACTCTTGCCTCTTTGTGGCATTCCTTACTTCTTTCACATGATGGCTGGTATCTTTCATATATTTTAGCCAATTTCTTATCCATAACAATGTTCCATGAGGGAATGCCAACGTCATTTTGTCAAATTTTATAGGGCTGGCTAGACCTTCACATATAATGAACATTGCCTTTTGTTTGGAAACAGTAGCACATGTGGATTGGTGATAGACTCTTGATGAACAAAGATTTCCTTTCATAAATTTCTCACCAAGTCTGGGAAGTCAATAGTGCATCCTGCTACTAGAAGATTGGCACTTCATTCTCTGGGGAGCACGGTCAAATCACATATTATTTGATAATAATAATAAATTTTGAAAATAATTTATTTTGCTTTTTAGCTTATTCTGCTTCCAAGGTGATACTCTATTCTTTTTAGCGTTCTTCATGTAAACTTACGCATCATCTAATTTTATTTTTTCACTTTAGAAAAAATTATCCAGAAGCCGATACCGTCTTTCTTAATTACTGTCTGTTAATCTCCTTACCAAGTTCAGGAGATTAAAAATGGACACTGGAGGAGCCTAAAGTCATCGTCCTGATTGTTAGGAAACATCTCAAAATCATCTGCTACCTCTGTGGCATATTCCCTCTGGTCAAGACCATGCATGACAGAACCTCATTTTATTTCTTTCCATGAAGTTTTTAAAAACCAAAAGAAAAAAAGGAAAACAAAAACAAAAACAAAAACGAACTTCTGAGGCAATATGCACAATCAGAAGGTTAAAAAGACAGCTGTGTATTTCAAATCTAGAGTAGAGTCTAAAACATAGTAAAGTCTCAGTAACTTAGTAAATGATGTAAGAAAACCAATAGCTTTCATATTCACTGTATTTAGACAGAAACAACATATAAAAAGTTATGGCATAGAGAAGAATAAAGATAATCTCACTTGTTCTATTCTTGAAAGTAGCATTTATAATTTCAAGAAAGAAAAATTAGCTACTGAGCTTCCATAAGATACTGAAGTTTTCATATAAGTCCTGACTTGATCCTTACAATAATCTTATTTGGTTAATATTATCTTTCTTTTGCTCATGGAGACAACTGAGACTTTCTCCCATGGTCATACTACTGGTAACTGGCAGAATCATAAGGTAAACCCAGGAATTTCACTCAAGCTCAGTTCTTTCCAATATCTTATTATCTATTCAGGTCCAGTAGGTAGGTAATAGGAAAAGTTATGTTGTGATGATACTCTGAATAATTGTTAATGGAAAAACTGATTAGAAAATAATGAAACTTTACGGACTTACAAAAAATATTTACTTTATACTGCAATTAGAATGTAAAATATAATTATCAGTGACTGCCTAAAATTCTCAGCCAGTTTGATTGCAAAATATTTCTCTATTGAAGTATTGGGAGTCCTTTCTTTGTTTACTGAATATATTGCAGCTAAGGTTGTGCCCCTCACATCCATACAGAGGACTCCATAAATACCAACCCCCCACCCAGATCATGGGCCATGTACAATCACCAGCAAGAGTGTACTTTGAAGGCACCAATAGGACAACTATATGTTTTACTTTCTAGCTACAAAAAAATCTGCCTCTCCAAAACCACTACAACCTTTCTCCTATGAAATTAGGACCATCTCATTAAGTTCAAAACATCCCTCTTCAATCCAAATGGAGCAAAGCACAGTGGGTATACTGGATGCTTTCACCCAGGGTTTCATTAGTGACTTTTACGCTACCTTTGTATATATTGTAATTACCAGTAAGCCCCCAATTGTTCCACTTGCTGTACTGAAACCTTCTCAGTCTTGTTATTCATCAGTGCTGTTCTGGGAAAGCATCGTGTCAAGTGGGCAGTTCATAGGATTGCCAGGTATCAAGGCCAACATGTTCTCAAAAGTCTCTCCTAAGTTCCTTTCCATTATAAAGTTCACTTCAGTGATGAGCTTCAGTAAGAGCTTAGATTATGCATGCACCCACCCACCAACACACACACACACACACACACACACACACACACTCTTACTTTTTTTTTTCTAAATGTTTGTTGAGTCTTAGAAGATGTGTTTCAGGTACTTTTCTGGGCAAAGCTGGCAAACTTCAGTAAAGAAAACAGAGACCCCTACCCTTCTATAATAGATGAAGAGTGGGGCAAGGTAAAAGAGAGTGGGGAAGGTGTAACTTATAATTTTAAATAGGGTAATTGCCTCATTGAAAAAGTGAAATTTGAATAGAGAATTCAAAGATGTGAGAAAATTAGCCCTGAGGATATCTGGAGGAAAAGTTCAAAGGCCCTAGTATAGTTATGTGTTGGAATAATAGCAAACAGGCCAGTCTGGCTAATGTATTGCTGAGAGACTGGTAGGAAGAGATTTCAGAGAGAGAAGCCTGGTTGGGTTACACAGTCTTTATCTTTTTTAAAATTTTTGCTTGTCAAATAATAATTATATGTATTTATGGAGTATAATGTAATGTGATAGATATATGTATAAACTGTGGAATGATTAAATCAATCTAATTAACATATCACTACACATTTATGATTTCTCTGTGTTGGGAACATTTAAAATTTACTCTTTTAGCAATTTTGAAATTTACAATACATTATTATTAACTGTAGTCACCATGCTGTATAAGATAGCATGAGAATTTATGTCTCTCGCCCAACTGAAACATTTCACCCTTCGACTAACAACTCCTTTTATCCCCATTCACCTCCATCTCCTGCCACCAGCCTCTGGTAATCACCATTCCACTCTTCACTTCTATGAGCTTGATTTTTTTTAAAAAATATTTTACACCGAGGGAGATGGGAAGTCTTTGAAACGCTTTGAGCAGAGGTGTTCCATAATATGACTTACATTTTAAAAAATTACACTGTGTTTAGGATAGACTATAGGAGACAGGAGTAGAATAATATTTTACTAATTGAAGAGATGATGGTAGTTTTTTCCCAACAAGTAGCAATAGAATTAGAACCAAGGGATTTCCTGGCAGGTTGGGTGTTAGAGAAATGGAGGGGTTAAGAATGATTTCAAGATGTACAAGAGGATGTACCTATTTAGTGTCATAGAATAAACATTGTATAGCCTACTTTACAATCAATTGAAGTCCATTATAAGTAATGAATGAATTCTATCAGAGAAATTTTACAGATGAAACATACATTTCAAATACAGTTCTTGCTTATTATCAGATATAGTCTTTGTAAATGAATGAATTCTCCTCTAAGAAAGACTGATAGTAATCATATTTATTGAGTGCTCATGATGTACCAGGCATTGTTCCATGTTCTTTGAATTTACTAATATAAATGACCCTCATAAATCCATAATATAAAAACTATTATTATTGTGTTATTCCATTCACATTCTCCTAATAAAGGCATACCCGAGACTGGGTAATTTATAAAGAAAAAGAAATTTAACGGACTCATACTTCCATATGGCTGGGGAGGCCTCACAATTATGGCAGAAAGCAAAGAAGGAACAAAGTCATGTCCTACATGGTGGCAGGCAAGAAGGCATGGGTAGTGAAACTGCCCTGTATAAAACCATCAGATCTCATGAGACTTATTCATTATCGTGAGAACAGCATGGAAAAACTCACCCTTATGATTAAATTACCTCCTGCCACGTCCCTGACTTGACATGTGGTGATTATGGGAGGTACAATTCAAGATGAGACGTGGGTGGGGACGCAGCTAAACCGTATCAATTATGATACTAATTTCACAAAACAGAGAACTCAGATAACTTGCCCAAGGTCACGTGGCTTATAAGTTGTGGAACTTGCAACTAAACCAAGACAGTCTGGTATGAAGCCTACTCTCTTTACTGCTAAGCTGTACTATTCATTGTAAATAATTGAAATTCCCTACAAATATAGAGCATTAGGTGAGTTTTTTTATCCCTATGCTTTATAAATTATTACTGATCAAGTGGATTGGTTCATTGTTGTGTCTTTTTCTCAGATTTCCACTAGCATAAATAATTCATTTATTATTGCTCCACTTCAGTTCAATGAATTAATGCCAATGAAGAACATAGAACAGTGCCTGGCCTATAGAAAATACTCAGTAAATGCTAGTGTTAAGCTACCATGATATCAATGATTTTTCATTTTATAACTTATTCATTCAACAATTGTGTTTATGGTCCCAATATATGGCCAGGCGCTGGGTTTGACATTGGAAATATAATGAAAAATACAGCACTGTCTCTGCCTGTAAGAATTTTGCAACATATTACAAGGAGGTGTACTGCTTTCTATTAATACCATGCCCTTATCTCTGTGGCCATACCATTTGAATGTATGGGACTGGCTTCCATTTGCATCCCTTTTCCTGAGGGTCAATTCAGAAGCCATAAAAGATTACTCTGTGTCTGCCTCGTGAGAGGTCAGAAGAATAATTACACATACACACACGTGCGTGCGCGCACACACAATTCTATCTACAAGTAGCCCTCATCTAATGACTGAAGTGGGTAAATAAATACTACAGTTTCCTCATCCCTTAGTAGAGAGAATCCCAAGGCTTATGTTCTACTGTTGCTCAGAGTTTTCCTGCAGGACTAAACTCCAGTTGCCCACAGTAGTATCTGGCTTTACACATTTTGTTGACTTTCTCACTCTCACTTTCCCACTCCTCTACAATAATATCCTGAGCTTATCTACAAAATTACTTACTTGTATTTGAATCGTTATCTTTAGGGAGCCCTGCTTCTGAGGGAATCTTAACTACAATAGAAGGAAATAGGCATGTATATAAATAAAAAATCAGACATAGCTATTGCTCCTACAACAGATATCCATATTTGGTATGATGGAGATTTAAAAAAGATAACAACCCAGAAATGTCAATTATCTTGAGAATCTCAGAAGGCAGTGAAGTAGGGAGGGAGAACTCTTGGAAAAGTGGGGAGCTTGTGTATATACAGAGGAGAAAGGCTGTGTTAATATGTTAGTAATTTCAGCATGGCTGCAACATAATAAGCAGTAGAGGGAGGAAGCAAGAGAACTAGTTTGGGACACATCAGAGAGTCTTTCTTGCCTTGATGAAGAGGTTACACTTAATTTTATGGACAATAGTGAAGTATTAAGTTAAACAATTGGATTTTTAATCAACTGAGTAAAATTATGACATATAGTTTGCATTTTAGAAAAGTTAAATTTGCAGGAATAGAAAAGAAGGATTATATGGTTCCCTAGATACATCAAGACAGGCCATCAGAAGAACAGTGCAAAGTCTGAGGAAGATATGGGGAAAGCAGCAACCAAGTCAAAGCTAAAATGCAGGCAAGTACAGTCAATTGACTATAGACACTTGGCGAGAAGATACAGTAAGAGAGAAGAAAACAACTGGGTAACTTATTTATTGCTCATTCTGATAACTGGGTATGTAGAAGTGCCATTCCCAAACATGGCAGACACTGCAGATGAAACAGGCATTGATTTATGGAATAGGAAAGAGAAGCTAAACAATAATGAATTCCGTTTTGAAGATGTTGACATTGAAGTATCTCTAGGACATCAGGGAATTTTTCAGTAGTAACGTGGTAAAAAGAGATAGAGATCTGGAGGTTTCCTAATGTAAGTATATATCAGTCATCTGTTCCTACACAACCACTTTAAACTTAGTGGTTTAACACAGCAAATATTTTCCAATTCTATAGAGTGTCTAGGAAGTTATTTCCCTTGTTTACTTGGACTCATCTATGAAGCTTTACCCAGACTGGCAGAACTGGAAAGTATAAAATGGCCTCAATCGTAGGTCTGGGGGCTTGGACTGGTTTATCTTTTCCATGTGACCTTGCATCTTCCAGACTAGCTTCCTTATATGGTGAACTCGGGCTCAAGGTAGAATCCCAAGAAGCAAAAGCGGAAGCCACTATGTCTCTTCAGGCCAAGACTCAGGACCATATGCAATGCCACAACTGCCATGTTTTAATGGTGTAAGCAAGTCAAAAGGCCGGACCACAGTCAAGGGGCTGATGGCCCAACAACATTACATTTTAAATGGGCATCAACCAAGAAAGATGTGACTCAGTAGATGCCATGATTATAACAGACAACTCCAAAAGAGTTTTGAAATCTTGAGAGTTTCAGCTTTATAAGTAGGAACTGAGTCAAATTTAGCAGTGGATCAGGAGCCAAATAAGACCTTCAGAAATAAGTGATAGAAAGAATGCAAATCAAAAGGAGGGCCAAGGAAGTCAAGGGTGAAAAGCCTTTCAAAAACCAAAGAGTATTTAACACATCAAAAATCTTAGAAAGAGCTAGTAATAAGACCAAAAAATAAATAGTTAGAATATGTTATAACCAATTATTTAAAAATATTAATTGAATTGATAAGTTAACGTAGAAAATATGTTTAAGTACTTAATGTCTTATGAATGTGGGAAAACAGATTTTAAAATGTTCATACATACATATTTGTGGTATGATAATTATAAGAACGTGTTATGTATAGACTTGGATGAAAGTCTTTGAATGTCATGGAGCAAATATCAGTTCAATGAGTAAAAAGGAAAGGTATACATTTTTCAAATGTTAAAAAAAGAGCAGGCTTTTTTTTAAATGTTGGAAAGGGGTATCAAATAATTATGATTTTCAGAATGCTATAACATTTTTACTAGACAGGAGTTATCACATGCTAGAATCAGCAGCCTTTGTAACTGTATACAATTTATTTAGTTATTTATTTCCTTCTAAAATTGTGTATACATTTATAGGGTACAAGTGCAATTTTTTATATGCATAGACTGCATAGTGGTAAAATTAGGTAATTTATAGTATCTATCACCTGAATATTGGACCCATTAAGAAATTTCAACTTATGATGAAAAATTTAGATGACAAGTTAAACATGGGTAAAGAGGTAGATACTTTTCCAAATTCTTTTAGTGAGTATGGAATCCAAGTTTAAAGTCCACTGCTCTGTATTGCATGCTTTATGCTCTTTTTTTCTTGAGAGCACTTTTTTAGTTTGTACTCTGGAGTTCATTTTTATGTTATTTGAAAAACACTACTTTCCACTAGTTTGTGTGTTTCATGAAAGCAGAGATGAGGCTAAATTTTGTTCACCAGCATATTCCTAGCAACTTGTGCAATATCTAGCCTATCACAGATATATAGTATATGTCTATAGCTTAAATTATTTAGTCAGCTTAATTCCATGCAAAATTAATGCATGTCTCATCACTCTTACCACCACATTCAAATTTCTGCCTCTTTCTCCTTGATATCCTTTTATACCTATAAGTCCTGCTAGATAAAACAGTGCTGCCTGTGGAAATTCATATTATCTTATATATTATGACTCTTGTAATCTAGTCATTCGTTTAGTAATACTAAATGATTAGCCATATATTACTATTATTATTTTTAGAGATGACTTATTGTGCAACTAGAATATACTCTACAATATAAATTTGTATACTTGTTATAAACTGAACCTACCACTTAAAGCCAGAGTTCCTTCCATCTTGGAAGTTTTCATGGCTGATTTTTAAAATTTTTCTATATTTTAAAAATCAGAATGATTTCCTCCTCACTTTCATCCCTATAAAACTTAATCATTAGTCCTGTTAGACAGGCATTACTAATCAGAATTATAACAGTCAACAATGAGAAGACAAAGTGAATAGTGGTTTTGAGTAACAACCCATGCTTTCATTAAATAAATGTGTTTTCTGCATTATTGTCAAAGGGAAAAGTTATTGAAAAGATGTCCATGTGCATTCCTGGATTAATTGTAATGAAACAATAACTTGTATTTCTACCTATATGGTATTGCAAATATGTAAGCTAAATTCATCACATGAGCATGTGGCACTGGCTTTAAGACCTATAGACAAGTCAGTCTCACTGTTTGGATATCAGTTTATGATTTATAGATAAATTTAAAAAAAAAATTACAAGAAATACAGACAGCTACTAAGGGTAGAATAACTCAGAGGTAAATAAATTAAGATTACATTTACTTCCAACACAGAATTCTAATAACAATGGCACAAAGATAATAGCCATGCTCAATGAAATAATGAAATAAGTAAACGTGTTGTTATTGTTGCTGCTGTTGTGAAAAATACTGTCTCTATTAGAATCTAATATTAGGAAAAAAGTCTGTGTCAAACTGTCTTCATTTAGCAACAAAAACAAAAAGTCTCTAGTACTTTTCTGACAGGAGAAAAACATTGTAATTCTGATAGCTCTTGCCAATAGCAGTAGGAATAAGTAAATGCAGATAACTTAAAGTTTGATACCTAAGTTTGCAGACCACTTTATTAAATAAAGTAGACATAGGTACAACTTTTTAGCAAGTACTTAAAAGTCCTGAAAGCTAGTGGTTAAAGAATCTTTAGTCAGAGATACATATTGCCACACATTTAAGACAAGATTTTAACATATGTTAGATGAATATGAAGATATTCTTCTGTAAAAATATCATTTCAAAAGTATCATGTAATAGGTAAATGAAAGCAGTAGTATTATTAAGGAAAGTAATAGTTATATCAAATAGTTTAATCAATCAGAAATAGTTGTACAGAAGCAGGTCTATTTTCAAATTTGTTTCTTCTAGATGATAATAGATTAGAGCAGGGGAATCCAATCTTTTGGTTTCCCTGAGCCACACTGGAAGAATTGCCGTGGGTCACACATAAAATACACTAACGCAAACAAAAGCTGAGGAGTTAAAAAAGAAAAAAATCACCAAAAAAATCTCAGAATGTTTTAAGAAAGTTTATGAATTTGTATTGGGCCACATTCAAAGCTGTCCTGGGCCACAGGTTGGACAAGTTCACATTAGACTTTTATTTCAAGGCAATACTATCACCTCCTGACAGCCTCCTGATGGAAAAAAGGATTCGTGGATCCATTAAGTCAAAAGAGCATGTACCCTTAGCCAATTTATCTCCATTTTGGTAAAGAACGAAAAAGCAGTGTTAATTCTAATACCAGAATTAGAGCTTGGAATTCATAAGGAAGTAAGATAGACCAGAGCTAGAAATGAGAGAATCTGGAATGGTCATGCTCATCGGGATGACCACGTTCAACAAGGAGAAGATAACCTTGTCTTCTTCTTGATAAAGATAATTTTGAATGTGGCCCAACACAAATTCGTAAACTTTCTTAAAACATTATGAAATTTATTTATTTATTTAATTTATTGCATTGGTTTTAGCTCATCAGCTATTGTTAGTGTTATTGTATTTTATGTTTGGCCTAAGAAAATTCTTCTTCCAATCTGACCCAGGGAAGACATTGTCATTACACAAGAAAGCACAGCAGGGCAGGGAAGCACAATGGTCAAGGCACGATAATCAAATGGCAGCCAATCAGGCCAATGTTGCAATTAAAAGGACTCAAGTCACATTCGTGGAATGCAGAACATAGGATGTGGCATAAGAGTGTCTAAAAATAGCTAAGCTTCAACTCTAAGCTGTAGCAGGTGGGCTCCAGTATGACTGGTGTTTTTATTAAAAAGGTAAATTTGGAGAGAGACAACCACATAAGGAGATTGTGAGGATTGGAATTGCTGCCACATGCCAAAGTAACTATGAGACATTAAGAGAGAGGCCTGGAAAATATCATTCCCTAGAGCCTTCAGAGGGAGCAAGGACCTGCCAACACCTTGATCTTGGACCTCTAACCTTCAGAAATCTGAGACAATAAATTGCTGTTGGTTAAGCCACCCCGTTTATGACCCTCTGTTACGGCAGCCTAGGAAACTAATACACTAACGTATCATTCTTCCAAATCCAGATTCACTTGGCAAGATATTCCTGATATACCTAAGGAAAAAAATTAAATTATTATATATTCCTATATATACATGAAAGAGTGAAAAAGACAGGTTGGCTTTGATTTTACATTCCATTGCTACCTATGAGTGCCTTGGTTGTTCCTTGTAGAGTGCAAGAGCTGCAAGCCTTTTATGTAGTATTGCTCTATAACATGTAACACTGTATCTTAAACAAACATTCATTTGTGGCAAGGCAATATCACAAATGAAATATTGTCTGAAGGGAAAGGAAAATCGATATCCACCTTTAGGGTCATTAAATTTTGATAAGGGTTTTCTGTAAACATCAATATACTAGCAAATGGACACGTATTGCATGTTTCTCTCTTTCTTTCTATTTAGTGAAATCTATCTAGGAATCCACTTGAACTCATTCATGCGAGCATGCACACACACACACACACACACACACACACACATACATTTTTACAAAATCATCAGTGGCCTCCTTGAAGAATTTGTGGTTGGTGGTTTTATTTTAAATAGCTGTATTAACAAATATCAGCCTTGCCATTAGAAGGCAAAAAATAGTAAGCCAATCAGGTATCTGCATGTGCTCCAATGTCTGGACAGGTAGTTGTAGAATTAGAATAGAGTAGTCACCTACAAAGGATGGACGAGATTTAAAATATTCACTTTTTGTATTTGAAAATATGTTGCTATTTTTTAAAAAAGAGGAGGAGAAAATACTTTAGAATAATATGCAAGGGAAAGAACTCAGCATGAAAATGAGAATAACTAAATAAAGTGTCCTAAAAAAAGGTTGGCAGCTCACTTTCCCATAGGGTTTAGGCCAGTAGCCTAAAAAGTTACCACTTTTCGACCATATTCAAATAATTTCAATTGTTTTCCATTTTATTAAAAAGTAAACTTAATTCATTTCTAGTCATAAAAAAAAATTTACAATTATGTTGTATACATTTATTTAGTTGCTTCGATGTTAAAAATAATCTAGGGCTCCCAAATATTTCCCTTACATTTTTGGGGTCATTAACTTGGCAATGCATTACTGTTGACCACATTCCACTAAATGGTTGATTAACATTCTTTGAAAAAATAGGCTAATGATGATTTGAATGTCCTGGGCCAGTAATTCCCAAACTTTTTGTTTATGTACACTTCCAAATATGTGCATGCTAATGCAACAGCAAGAATACATTTTTCAGAACTGAGAATGCACTGAGCAAATAAGTAAAGTATAGCCTCTATGAAAATATGTGGCATAACAGGCATTGTACTTTAGCAAACATTCTTCTACTTTCTGTGTCCTGAGTTCCTAGTAGACCCAGACAAAACCGCTTGCTGATAATGTCCATAAAAATGTTTGTAAATCTCTCCTACGTAGTGTTTTGTTTATGAGGTCCATTATAACACCAAACACTTCCACTTATGGAACATTTCCTTCAAAGTACATCCAGGTACCTAAACATTTTAATGTCTAGCACAATACTCTTTTTCTTTGTGCCTTTAGGGAAGGGTCAGCACTGTCACTTGTAAATATTTTATCAATCATTATGAGATGAAACACTCACCAAAATATAAATGAAGAGGCCACAGCTCAGTAAACAGCAAGCCATACAGGACATGCACAGTGCAGTGGTATAAAATCTCTTTGCGTTCATCTACACTTTCAAATGTGTGCATACCCATCCAAAGAGATGCCTTTTTGGAAATAAGAATAAAATAAACTTAGATTTGGGGAGGGATAATTATTTTCCAAAATTTTAGCAGTGAAGGGAACTAACATATATAAGTATAGTGTTTAACACCCAGATGCATAAGATATCTTTGGTTAAAAGCATTTCCTAGCTCTTAGATCATAAGGAAAATGTAAGATTACAGTGTACTTTAATGGGCCATTTAAAGACAGAGAGCATTATAGCATGTCATTGTTTCATGGAGCCATTAAAAGGAGTATAAATGACCAATATTTTTAATAGCACTCTTGATGAATTTAAAGTTCAAAACAATACTAAAGTCAGCAACAATTACAATTCAAATAATATTATACCAAAAGAACTTCTTATGGTTTCTATTTGAGCAGTCATACTGTTTTCTTTGTTGCCCTTCAGCAAGGAACTGTTCTTTTCTATTCCCTCAAGGAAAAGGTCTTTCAGGTTCCAGTAAACACAAGATTGTTTCACCTTCTTCTCACTCATTGTAAGTTGTGCCATTCTTTTACCACATCATATATCCCGCCTGGCAAAATGTTTCATCTGAAAAAATGTCAGCCATGGTATAAGTATACCAAATACCAAGTTGCAGGGAAAATAAACTTGCTTACAATTTGCTTTACAGTTGTAAAAATTTGCTTCTGGTTGTAACAATTTGCTTACAATTTTATAGTACAATAGTATCAGGCTACAAAACTCAACTAGTCTATGGCATATGAGTTAGAAAATAATTCTCTAGGGATTAAAGAAAAAAAACACATCATGGAAAAAGTTCTTGAAAGGAAATAGCAAGATGAGACTAGATCGGATTACAAAGACAATTATATATTAGATCTGTTCAGAATCCTTTTCTTTATTGTTTCATACTTTTCTTCATGAAAAATTACTACACAGAGAGGTCATATGGGGATACATTGTATGAAAACACAGAAATATTTTATTAAGAGTTAATACATAATGTATATAACCACAACATTTTCAAAAATCATTGGGTACCCAATATCGTGTTCATTTGAAAAGTCATAGATTGCTGTGATACTTAAGAACGAAATTTTGATATCTTACAAAACATCATACCTACAGAAAAATCATTAGCCCTAAAGAATTTCAACCAAGAATAACTGTAGTCTCTTCTAGTTACTGTTACAAATTATCTGGATGTTCTTTAGATGATACCAGCATCTCAGTCATTATTTACCTTTAAGAAAAAGTCAGATACCTTCCTCAGATTGCAGCAGAAAATAAAACAAAAGTAATAAAATGACTTACCTAACTAAAAGTTTTGTAAAAGTTGATTTAACAGTTAACCTAAATTAATAGTTGTGGTCATTTTATATCTCTGCTACTTGGAAAATGGCACATTTACACTTCATTGTGAGAGCAGTCGAACATTAAAATATTTCTAAAACATTGAAATATAGTAGGACAATCATCTTAATTTTATTCTTTCCAGCTTTGAATGAACCAAGTTTCAGACTCCCTTAAAGAAAATACTCATGAATAAAGAATTAACATGTTTAGGTGTTAAGATAAGGAGTTTCTGCTTATGGATGATACTTTTATTATTGGTATCTGCCAGTAAAAGGGAAGCTAGCCGACAAGTATAGAGGTTTAAAAAGAATCACGGAGGAAAACATTTGCTATTTACTTTCTTATGCTTTCAAAAAGCAAATGCTTAAAAACAAGCAGAATGTAATAATTCTTTGTATTTGTTTTCAGAAGAAGAATCTGTCTTAGAGAAAGTCAAAGCAAATCAAAACAAAAAGCTAAAGCAATTTAACTCTTCAAATATGATCCAAGCAGTTGAAATAAATAAACATATGAGGATTTTTTCTTCTCATGCCTTCAGCTTTTCCTACTACTCTGGAAGGAATTATTAATGTAGCTGATAGCTCTCACATTTGACTTCTCTATGAAACGAAGAAAAGAAAAGAAAAAGTAATCATATATGAAAGGTTGGCAATGATGTTTATTAAAAAAATTTCTGTTATGGATTTTTTTCATATACATATGCACACACAAACACACTGATATGGTTTGGATGTGTCCCCACCCAAACAAATCTCATCTTGAATTGTAGCTCCCATAATTCCCATGTGTCATGAGAGGGACTCGGTGGGAGATAACTGAATCATGGGGGCATGTTCTCCCAAGCTGTTCTTGTGATAATAAGGGGGGGTCTCACAAGATCTGATGGTTTTATAAATAGCAGTTTCCCTGCACACGCTCTCTTGCCTGCCGTCATATAAGACGAGACTTGCTCCTCCTTCGCCTCTGCCATGACTGTGAGGCCTCCCCAGTCATGTGGAACTATGAGTCCACTGAACCTCTTTTTCTTTATAAATTACCCAGTCTTGGGTAGGTCTTTATTAGCAGCATGAGAACAGACTAATACACACATGCACACACACATACACACACACACGCACACACATATACACACTGACAAAAACAGAAAATAATTCAATTGGTCTACTTTCAAATTATTTATGAGCAGAAGACCAAAAATAAATAAAATGTATGAATCAATCATGAATTACAATATGGGAAGTATTTTACACAATGTCCAAAATACTGATTACATTTTTATAGCCTTTCCTATGTTGTCTCAAGTTATTTGTATTTTCCTGTTTTACAATTAATTCCAAGTTGAGACATGCAAAGATATATATTTTATAAAATAAATTTCTGCACCTTACAATTGCAGAAAATGGCTTTTGAACTTTTCCACAAATATTTTTCATACCAAATGGATTCCATTTACTGTTATAGTAATTTTATTTTGGTTCCAGAAATGGTTAGGGGCTTCAATTGTAAGACTGTTTTTTCTTTTGCATTTTATAAAATGAATAAAATGTTAAATTGTGATAGTCTTGTTTCACAAGTAAAAACAAACTATTGAATGATTCTATAAACAATCTAATAACTTGAAAAGAAGTAATTTGATCAAATAAGGCATACACTGAGATAGAAATCATATGAACTGTCTGTTAATTTTTTCTTAGGGAGAATGAAAAGATTCAAATTATTCCTATGTGTTTGAGGTTTCAGATGTTTTATATAGCATCAAAGTTAAATCAAGCATGATGCCTTGCTGTAACAAAGAAAAATAATCTACTTTAAAAGGAAGAAGGTGACAAAATTTTGCCCTGCTTTCTGCAGAAATAAGAAAAACATATGATTCACCATCTAATTGAATTTTCTACTTTAGTATTAGTTCTAGAAGATATTTAATTTAAATAACATTATTTTAATATCTCCCTAATAACTTAGAGTGCATACATACTTTTATAAATGAAAACAATAAAATAATAAATACGTATGTTTCCATTAACATTCTCAGATTGTATTGTGATTCATTCATAGTGTTAACAGTGTGTCTAAGAAAGCATCTGAAACAATATATGCTACTAATTAAAAGACAGTATATCCTGTGGTGTGAACTCTGTGATCTAATTAAATTCTGGCTGCCCTCCATTATAAAAAAGGAAAGTATGTGAGGTGTGAAAATGTGCAAATTAAAGTAGATTACTAAGTCCTGGAACTAATATTGGGTTGCTAAGGTAAGACATTTTTGATGATCTTGGTGTATAAAATGATGAGTGGAGGGATAAACTTCACAGACTATAGACATGCATATTATGACAGGTAATTTAAATTAGCCTGACAAAGTTAACTAATGTATCAAAAAACAACTCAATAGAAAGGAAAATTTAAGGCAATTGTCTTGCATTCTTATTAAACAAAATATTTACCAAATTAAACCTTTCCTTTAAATGTAAGTAAACATAATACTAAAATTACAGATTTTTGTGGATGTAAGTAAACATAATACTAAAATTATATATTTTTGTGGTTATCTTTTAAAAAGTTCTATTTTATCAACCAGATTTCAATAAAATTTTGAATTTCACTTTAATTCACTATTTCCAGAGAGCTACTGTCAATAAAACAGTTTTTTAGAACATTAAGGATTTTAAAATATGCAATTTAGTTGGCAAGATCATTACTAAATTTTTCCTTCAGTTAAAATAGCAAAAGATGGCTTAATATAGAATGCAATTAACTCAGGAAGGGTGCGACCACAATATTTATAAGGAAACATTTTTTCTTTCCTTTAAAGCTTTTCTCAACAAATGTGTGAGTAATACATATTATTTAATTAACAGACTATATTTTCAGATCTGAATTAGACTCTATATACCCTCCCACCCTGCTCCACAGTTTCCCTCATTAACTGTTTATATTCACATGATACAATTTTTATTTTATCCTGGGTATTAGTTTTTGTTTTGCTGTTTTGTTGTTGTTGTTGTTGTTTGTTTGTTTTTGGAGACAGAATCTAGGTCATTGCCCAGGTTGGAGTGCAGTGGCATGATTACGGCTCACTGCAACCTTGACCTCTCAGACTCAGATGATCCTTCCACCTCAGCATCTCCAGTAGCCTGGATTACAGGCATGCACCACTGCACCCAGCTAATTACTTTTTTTTTGTTTTTGTAGAGATGGGGTCTTGCTATGTTGCCAAGGCTGGTCTTGAACTCCTGGACTCAAGTGATCCTCCTACTTCAGCCTCCCAAAGTGCTGGGATTACAAATGTGAGCAACTGTGCCTGGCCTATATGGTACAAGTTTTAGAAGTAAGGAACCAACATTGATTCATTACCAGTGACTAAAATTCATAATTTATTTAGATTTCCTTACTTTTTACCTGTGTTCCAGTATCCCATCCAAAATACTACATTATATTTACTTGTCAGGACTCCTTAGGCTCTTTGTGACTGTGACATGGATTTTTAGAATATTCTTTAATATAAGATTGGCTTAAAACCCACCATCATGTATCCCTGAGGCAGTAGCAAAGACTGAACTTATCAATTTAACTTTATAAGACTGCTTTGAGGTGGCTATTCTGAAAGTCCCTAATAAATGACTTGTAACTTGTCATGCATCAGGTGACTGGGCATCATTCTTAACACAAACTAGATTATTTGGATCATTTTATGTCCTCCCACAACATCTGGCATGACTGACAGTACTTACTTTAAACTTTTTTCATTAATAAATTTATGGTTATTTATTCAAGTGGCTATTATTGAGTGATTACCATGTGCTATATACTCTTGTGGCATTGACTTTACGGTGATGAGTAAACCAGAAAAAGTCCTTGTTGTCATTGAGTTTATACCCTAGTTAGGGCAAAATGTAAAAAATTAGATAATTTAATAACATAATTTCATATATTAATAAATGCTGTGAAAAATAAACTGTAAAATTTGCACTGATAATACAAATGACAAGAAAAAAGATCTGGGGGGAAAACATTATAGAAATAGAGAATAGCAGATGTAAAGTTTTAAGGAATAAGAAAGTTTAGGAGTCAGTCTTGTGTGGCACGATGTGATGGCAGAGGAAAGGGAAAGTGGTTGGCAGTCAGAAAAGTAATAAAGGCCACACTAGAATAATAAGGTCTTTTAAGCCATGGTGAGAAGTTTGGATTTATATCACAATAAATAAGTCATAGGAGAATTTCAAATAGAGAGAGTTTATGTAGAAGGCTTATCTGATCTGATTTATGTTTTAAAAATATAATGCCCCTGTCCTGTAAAGATTAGATCTGGAGGAAAAAGAGAGTTGAAAATAGATGATCAGTCAAGAAGTGATTACAGAAAAAAAAAAATGGTGTTGGCTTGGATTAAAGTGGATGCAGTAGAAATAAACATAAGTGGAAGGACTGAGAATATCTTTTGAAAGTAGCGCTAACAAGATTTGCTGCTTAAATAAATGCTGCATTGAAGAGAATAAGAGGAACCAGAGTTTTCCTAGATCTTCTGGCTTGAAAACAGATAGCTATTTCCCAAGGTGAACCATGGGAGGAATATATTCAAAGGTCAGGAAGTGAGGATTTTATTTTGACACCCATGCATTTTAGATTATTGCATCTATATGCAAATGAAGATATCAGTTTGGCAGTTCAATATATGCCTAGAGTTTGTGAAAAGGTTAGTACTGGTGATTCAAATTTGATTTTCACAGCGACATTATTGTCCTTTGTGGGAACTGAGTTTTATTAAGCAATATGTCATAGCACCATATAAGAAAAAAATTAAAAAGGGAAGAAGGAAATAAAGGAAGGAAGGAAGGAAGGAAGGAAGGAAGGAAGGAAGGAAGGAAGGAAGGAAGGAAGGACACAGAGTAATTGAGTAATTGAACCCAACTCCAAGAAACAAGCAAAAAAGAAAAATCAATGGAAAGAAGTGGTCCATTTTGACCTCATTAATTTTCACCATTCACTGAGTCCTGTTTGCCTCATCAAGTGAAGATAACTGCCATAAAGGACATAGGTTTGCATAGAGGAAAACATATCAGTGCTTAAACCACAAGTGAGCACAAAGTACTTACTTAATATATCCTTCTGTTCTATTTTGTACATATATATATTCTGTATTTTATATATATATATGTATATACATATATACTCCACCTAAACACACCTATAATGAGAAACAATTTTTTTTGTATAAACTCAGCAACAAAATGCTTATTAGGTATACACATTTTTTTCCACCTGTAATATATGACAGTCATGTTATAGTAGACAATTCACGTATTAATTCTCTTTTTTAATATTGCAATTTTTTAAAAAGTCGAGTTATGACTATAAATTCAGAAGTAAAGGTAGATTTTCTATTTCAGTAGACAATGCATTGATTAAAATACACATACTATTTATATAAAAGGAAAATATCTACAAAGTACCCATGCAACTGTGTGGTTATCAGACAATTATCACCTTCTCGCATACTCTGCATAACTTTTACTTTTCATTTCATTATCCAGTAATAGTATATTTATCAATACCCATCTGTAAATTGCATATATTATGTATACATAATGTATATAAGTACAAACGCCATGCAAAACCATCTTGCCCTAGTATTACTGAGAATATAATATAAAAGTGTTTTCTCTCAGCTAAATGTAATCTTCCTTTCCATTTAGGATAAAGAGAGTAGCAACTGTATACTTTTTAAAAACCTCCCTAATGACTCACCCTTTAAAAACTACCTTTACAATCAAAGGTAAAAGTAAACTTCTGGGATATATCTGAAACACTGGTTTGAACACAGTTTGAATCAAAGAGGCTTAATGCTAACCTAGTTATCAAGTATATATCATTCATGTTAGATAATTTTGAAAATTCTCTTTGGTGATAAACATTTCTCATAACAATCAACTTTACTTCTTAACACTGATTATAACTTCCCTTATTTTTGTTTTTCAGTTGTCAGTAGTACTTAGTTAAAATCTTTCAGAAGTATCCGAAAAATATCACTTTTCTTGGTGATATATGAAATAAAATGTATTTTTAAATAGTGCCCCTCCAAATACGGACTGGGGGAAATCATCTTTAAAAATATTGGAGTAATTTATTTGTTGTGTTTGAATAATTGACTATATTTTAAGGAAGAACACTAAATTAGTATCTACCTGAGGCACAGATGTCTTAGCCTCTGAAAGCAATTAACTCTTTTATATATTTCCCTAACAGTACTGATAGTGGCTTCATTTTCACTGCCATGAACACACATTACTTTTATTTCCTTGGCACTAAAAAATGGTGCCTTCAAGTCTTTTTCAGAGTTGTAATTCATCTAAAATAATGAGTAGATACCAAAACTAGACATTTTAATAAACCATTTTTATGAAATTCCCGTTATCAAAAAGCTGTTCATGCAGCAGATAACAGAAACATAAAGTTGCAAATACTTATAGTTCATATATGTGATCATATAAACATTGCTTGTAATAATGTTATAATAGGCCTCCCTGGCATCCCTGAAATTGGTTACACTGAAAGACTCATTAATTCTCTCTTTCAAAAGGATTATTGACTTCCTGAGTCTTAAAACTACTTCAAAGTCGAGGCAACAAAATGGCCCATTACTTCAAAAGAGGTGAAAGCCAGACTAAGGTAAAAAATAATACTGAGCTGCTAACTTGGCAATGTTTTGTTTTATTTTTTGTATTTCTCTTTTGCTTCTCTCACTGTGTCTTCAGCTAGAAATTGGATATCAGAGTAGCAACTCATTCCTTTAAAGCAAAAATTATTTTTGGCAGTATGATTTTAAAGCCAGTTTTAACTTAGTAACAGCATTCCACAACATTATGAGGACGAATATATGTATTTTTAAAAACAAATTAGGTAGGAAAAGTACATGCTACATTTTGTATTATGATTTTTATAGAAAGTTACCATTTGTCAAGTTAGTACATGCATATAAAAATCAGTTTTTATTTGTTAAAGAGATGCATAGAGTATGAAAATATCCTTGTAGTACTATTTTCTTACTTATGCTGTATGGCTGGTACCAAATAAAAGACTGGAGTCAAACTAGTTAGCTTTGAAATCTCAGTGGTCACTACCTCTACTTTTTCATCTGCAAAAAAGGGGGATGATAATAATAGTGGCAACTACCCCATAGGTGAGTACTAAATAAGTTAGTGTAAGTATAATGCACAGATAAGTCCTTGACATATTGCAAGTACTATATGAATGTCAGCTATTATTATTTTGACTACCAAAAAGGTATAGTTGGGCCTTTAGCAAATGAAGTCAAACAATAATTTCTCAAGTGAGATGTTTACATTTTTAAAAGACAGTTTAACCTAAAAATCCATATATATACCATTTGTACATAACAAATGTAGCATATTAAGAAAAAAAAAGTATGCTTTAATTCAGTGTAATCTCATCAAATTTGTGTCTGCTTTACTCTTAAAAGGGCATTATGGAGCTTAAATTTTACCAAAATGTTTAATATTTTAATATAAGCCTATAACCACTCATCTTTTATTTAAAACAGTGGTTCACAAACTCTAGCAAGTATCACAATTACCTAGAAAGCCTGTTAAACATAGAATTCTGGACTCAACCCACAACATCTTTTACTTAGTAGGTCTGGGTAGAGGTCCAAAGTATTTGCCTTTCTAACCAGTTCACAGATGCTGCTGCTGGTGCTGCTGCTGGTCTAGACACCACATTTAGAGAACCACTGTGCTAAAACACATGGTTGCTTTTCTCACTTTTGGGTTTTGGGAACTATACAGTCAGCTATTACCCAGCACGTGTGGAGGATTTTGTAAAAGCTGGTAATATGTGAGAGCAGTAAGTTTGTCTGTGATCTTTCTGTTTATTTGGTTCTGCCTATTAGGACTATATATTGCAGTCTTACAGGCCAGGATGCTTCCATGCTCAACAAAAGAACTTGCCAAAGTTTAACTTAAAACTATAAAGCAGGTTTTTTTCCTATGATATTTTTACTCTTATTTTCATAAATATTTTGCCTTTCTTAGTCTCCATTCCCACGCTCTTGTATGTTCTAAATGCTTTTTTGAAGTGGCCTGAATCCTGGAAGCCACATTTACCATTTTCCCTTGCCATCAGAGTACAGGATGTGTTTTGGACTCTGCAAAGCATAAAATAAAAATTTGAAGGTAAAAGGAAGGCAAAAGGCCAAGGGCAAGCCTCCTTTAGCAGGAATGATGGCTTACACATAGGCTCCCACATACGGCCTCATATTCTGCTATGTGGTCATTTGAGCTCTGGGCAGCTGTGATGTTCACAGTGGTTTTCTGCAGCTTCCAGCAGCTGCATCTTGCCTGTGGTGGCATGAATGGACAATGACAGGTGAGTCCTGATTTCCAATTCAGTAGCACTTTCAACAATTTTGTAATTTCCAATTTAAGTAGTATCTAATACTTGCATGGAAATCTGACTGATCTACTTTTCTAATACTTGTTTCTACTTGATACCCCCTTTACTGTATCTCATAATCACAGTTAATAATAAAACTCTTTATTATCTGTCATCCCTGCCATTTTCATTTAACATCAAATTCATCAGTTCCCTACTTATGCTTCTCCATGTAGGATTTTTCTCCTTCTTAACACTACCTATTATGCTTTGTGAATTCCTTTAGTTTCCTAATAATGTGAATAACTTTTTATCTATTTTATCCACATCTATGCAATTCTCATGCACATTTTTAAAGGTCAGGCTCTAGATTTAACGTCCTCATGGCTACAAACTGCTTATTCCAAAAATACTGTTTTTACCACTTTTCCTCAAGTACACCAATTCTCCTTTAAAATGGTTTTTCCTTTATACATGGTATTTTCCTTTGTTCATTTGTTGGTTGGCTGTCTGCTTATGTACCGTCCTTATTTCTATTGAGAACTTCACCACATGATCAAAAGTTTTCCATCCTGGCTGGGCGCGGTGGCTTACCCCTGTAATCCCAGCACTTTGGGAGGTCGAAGCGGGCGGATCACGAGGTCAGGAGATCGAGACCATCCTGGCTAACACAGTAAAACCCCTTCTCTACTAAAAATACAAAAAAAATTAGCCAGGCGTGGTGGCGGGCGCCTGTAGTCCCAGCTACTCCGGAGCCTGAGGTTGGGGAATAGCGTGAACCCGGGAGGCGGAGCTTGCAGTGAGCAGAGATGGTGCCACTGCACTCCAGCCTGGGCGACAGAGCGAGACTCCAAAAAAAAAAAAAAAAAAAAAAAATTTTCCATCCTTTGGCAATTCCTGCTGTCATCCAGGTGACTTTACCTCCTATTTTCCAGTCTAACTTTGAACTTTTCCCTTGGGTGGCTTTTGGCCCCACTTCAGTCAGTCTTCCACGCCCATGGGTGCAACCAGAATCCTGTCATTATCTGTCACGCAGGCTGGAGTGCAGCGGCACCATCTCCGCTCACTGCAAGCTCCACTTCCCTGGGTTCACGCCATTCTCCTGCCTCAGTCTCCTGAGCAGCTGGGACTACAGGCGCCCACGGGGTTTCACCATGTTAGCCAGGATGATCTCCATCTCCTGACCTCGTGATGTGCCCGCCTCCGCCTCCCAAAGTGCTGGGATTACTGGCCTGAGCCACCACACCCGGCCTAAAAGAGACATTTCTATCATTCCTCAAGTACCTCAGTTATCACTTCCTTTTTAAGGACATTCATATGCCATAGACATATGATCTGACTTTCTAGTTGGTTGTAATCCCAGGTAATTTGTGTTTCTATTTTGTAGCTTAATATTCAGGACAATAATTACTAAATTCTGTCTCCCATTCCCACTGGGCTGGTGATTTTCCAGGTGCAGTGACAAATATCTTAAAACTTAACAAATGATTTAATTACAGAAATTTCATCAATTAGATTATAATTGCTCAAATCCAACAACAACCCAGAAATACAATAGGAAGAAAACAGCTATTTCTGTTTCCCCATCAGATAAAGATTTTCAGATATCTTGTTATTAATTTTCCATTCTTTTATCTATTCCTTATGTAAGTTACCCATGAGCCAGTTGGCTAGACTGATTTGTTTTTAATCAATCAAGGAAAGAAACCCTAGGAAAATCTTAAGAATTGTTTATGGAAAAGAGTATTTGATTTAATGCACATTGGCCTCCAGACATAAACCTGAGAATGACTGAACCATGTGGACAGAAGTACAGTGGGCAAAGAATGGAGGGAGGTAAAAGTGGAGCAACGTGAAGGCAAGGGAGATAGAAACGAGGTAGAGCAATGAAAAGTGGAAGACGTTACATATTTTGACTGCCTTTTTTCTACATTTGCTTTCTTCCTTATCCTGCCTCTCCCTCTTTTCCCATTCCCACCCTTATGCTTTCTTTTCCAAAATCTGTGTGGAATCGACTCTTCAGAATCAGTCACTTTTCGATCTCTGAAGTTTGCTGAAAATTTGTGTGACTTCAAACCTGATTTCAAATTAAGATTTTGAGGAGTGACTTCAATATTTCATTTCAAAAAGCCACATTATCATGCAAATACTTTGATAGACCACTATACTTATAGAAGGCATATCTTTATTTAGTTACTATAAAGTCTCTAGGTTAAAGTTTTCTTGTGTTAATTTGTATTTTTTCTCCATAAAATATCCTAATACAAAATGTACTCAAATGGCTTTTAAAACAGTTATTTATATCAAATTACTGAGATATACATAAAAACACAGGAGGCTGATTCATGGTATGATGCTTAACAACAAAGAGCAAATAGAAAAACTCTGATCTATCATCATGAGCCACTCTTCTCTAGAATGATGAAAAAAGGAGCAACAACAAGAATAAACCAACCTAGAGGTTTCTCTTTGTATGCATTATGCAGTATTACATATGCATGAATATAAATACATCTTTATAACTCTTAGATTTCCATGTTTTCTAAAATAATTGTTCATGATCTTTGTAAAATAATAAAACTGATACTTTAATTTTACAAAATATTTAGTTTCCCAGATTTCTGTAATTATATATTAACATTTCTTCAGAAAAAGATATATAACCATTTAGATAACAGACTTACTTTCTAATAAATTTTGTATGCAAAATCTTTATGGTATGTTTGGAGACTAACCATAGTAAAAATTTTGCCTCTTTACCAACAATACTATATTTCTTTAAAAATTAATTTCTTGTATATTTTGTCTATCTCACTTTCTGATACAACAAGAAATTTGTAATTAATCCTATAAAAACTAAGATCCACTGCATTTACTTGATTTATTTCATTTTATCATTTTCAAAATTATAAACAATACAAAAAAATCTCTAACCAAAAAGGTACTATTGGTCATACATTTCATTAGATAGCTTAAATCATATTTTCTGTCATTATACTGAGATGATATTGTTAGTTTTTTGGAAATTAAAGAATTTGTCATATTCCATTAGTGTGTAAGCACCTCAAAGGCAAGAACTGTGTTTTAGTCATCTTGTTAAGATCTTGTTAAGATCTTCTACCTAATATGATATCTGAACCATATTTATTGTTATTGAGTTATAGTAGAACAATGAAAATAATTTGTACTATAAAGTCCGGAAAAAATATTTTGAATTCTGACTCTGGCATTGTACTCTGTAGCATGCTGAATACACACCCCCAAAATATATGTACAACTTGGAGTCCTTGATACCTTAGTTGAATGCATTTGAAAATAGGATTTATACAATGTAATTAGGTTAAGGTTGTTTAGATTAGATAAGATTATCTTGGATGAATCCTAAATCCAATGAGTTTATGAGATTAAAAACAAGGGCAGATGGAGGTATACACAAAAAAAAGTCATGTGGAAACAGGGGGAGAGACTAGAGTAGTGTCCACAAGCCAAGAAACATCAGGAACCCCTGATAGCCTCTGGAGCTAATAGAAAGGCTCAAAACAGACTCTCCTTTGAACCTCCAGAAGGAACAGACCCTGTTGCCATCCTAATTTTGTATTTCTGGCCTCCAGAATTGTGAGAAAATGCATTTGTATTGTTTTAAGCCACTGAGTTTGTGGTAACTTGTTACGGCAGCCCTAGGAAACTAAGACAAGCAGATAGTCACTAAGAGAGTTCGATATATTATTTTAAAATGGGACTAAGGTTCACTTTTCAGATCTGTCAGGAAGATTAAACAACGTATTAAGTCTCCACTAGAATTTCCCAAATGACCTTGTCCAAAACATGCTTCTGTTAGTAAGGCGTACACATATAATTTGTACAAGTTTGCACAGACTATAACCCATTAAAAGGAAATTTTCACATATATTTCTATGTTGCTGATGATTCAGAAATGAGTATAATAAAAATTCAAAGAAATGCAGTGAATAGTAGTTATTAAGGAACTATAACATTTAAGAAATTTAAATTATTTGTAATATCAAGAAGTCAGACAGACAATTTTCATTTTCTTCCCTGAATGCTTGACTTCTTGACCATTCCATTACAGCTACCCACAATAAATGAGTGACCTCAACATGAAATGTAGAATAAAGGAATAAAAAAAAAAGTAGGGGGAGGAGGAAAAGGAAGACTCTAAGCTCTTAACTCCTGAAAGTCCAGAGGAAAGGCCAGAGGAAAGCTTTCAGAGTACATAACTTGAAAAGCAATTATAATCTTAAATTTTTGCAGATCAAACAAATATAATGTAAGTTTTAAAGGCTTTTAAACTTAGCCTAACCACACATTATCTTTTGCGATTCTTTTTAATGTTTTGCCTCTTTTGACTATTCCTTGACATGAGAACAAAGAAACTCACCCTCTGGTTTATAATAAATAAAAGTTAAAAAAAAAAAAACTCACCATATATCCAACTTTCTAACTTAAACAACATCTTGCAGAAAACAAAATTTTAAAAATACATACATATAAAATGTAGAACTACTTCAAAACATGTATTGAATGCATTCTCATCAACAAGTTTTTATAGAAGAACCTCAATGTTCAATGCACATTTATTTATAAGTGATGATTTTCTTTTTCCTTTCCCATGTCAATTGAAACAAAAGCAGTGGTAAACGAATAACATGTTATTCATTTGCTGTACTAATTTACATTTATAGATAAAAATAATATGCTAGGAAAAGACTCTTGACTTAATAGAAGGACTTACCTTAATCTATTCAAGTTAAATTTTACTACATTGATAATAACAAAAGTCCCTCAATTAAGTGGTTGCTGTACATCTACTATGTCTACCGAGTTTCCAAATGCTATACATACCCAAACAACAGACATTAAGAAAATAAAAGTTCTATTTATAGATGTACACGTGATTCTAAATGACAGTTGACCAGTACAACAAGGGTTGTAGTGGGTGGTGCTGAGTGGGAAAGGACTTCTAAGGAATGTTCCTGTGAGGGTCTCCCATTAACTCTTGTCTCAGTGCATTTTTTTCTGTCTCTTGATTTTACCTTTATTCTTTTCAAATTTAAAAATGGGCAAATTATTTTTTATAGACAGTCGTATGTAAACAGGTTCATGTGAAAGATGTCTAAAATTCAATGTTAATTTATTAATTTCTAATTTGAATTGTCACTGCTGAGGGAACCAGATATAAGGCTAGGTCCCTGCCTAGCATTCTCTCTGTAGAAGTCATATGGGAAAGGAGACCACAGATCAGAATGATAGGGGTGCATACAGAGCACGGAATAGCATAGACAAGCAGATACTCAAGCATTGAGCTCAGTTAACGGATACCTTCATTTCCACAATAAATAAAACTGACTCACCTTCTGACCTTTTTTAAAATTTATTTTTGCTCAGTTTTAATGATTCTTAAATCCTCCACTTCTGATGGATGACTTCTTTCTTTACATATTGTAATACACTGAGGCCTAATACAGCTACAATATAAGGGCTTGCCATTCATATCAGACTTTTGCAACAAGTTGAAGTTCCTGATCTGTTTGCTCTTTAAGAAGCAAAGCAAAACAAAACAAAAATTATCTATATTTCCAATTATATCTAATTATTTGATATAAATTTTAGATCATAAGTAATATTTACCTCATTTCACAAACAAGTTGAAGAATGGACTTAAAATAACTTACTTTTGGGTTGTCTGAGTAATCTAGCAAAAGCATAATTATGTTCAAATTAGTTGAACATAATTTTGGACAACTTAAAAAGCCAGAGCCCTGAATTTTAATAAAAATTCAGTGTCTTTTGCCTTAAAATAATACAAAACGTATTCAAACAAGAGAAATAATAGCAATACTAGTGAATTTTGTTTCATTTATAACAGAGACACCGTCTTTTTCACACACTGCAAGGGAATCTTTCTGTTGTACAAATACTCGGTTCTCTAGCTCTGTGGACCACACACAGCTCCTCAAACAAGCTGTGTTCTGAGTTCTGCCAGGCCTTCCACATGCTCCTGGACTTGCTCTTGTTCACATTCAATAAACTTTTATTTGCCTTTCAAGAGTTACTTGGGCATCACTGCCTAGTTTGATAGAAAGAGGAAAACTTTCTACATTTAGGGGGAAAAGGACATAATGCTTTAACAGAAATATTAAAGAAAATAACCTTGGAAGACAAAAAATAAGACAAATGAGTTAGAAGTCTGGGTTTATCACAAAGTCGTGGACGCTGGGTAAATCAATTAATCTTTCAAGAATTTATCTGTGATGTGGATGGATAGGAATCAAGAATCTTGGCCAGGCGCGGTGGCTGAGGCCTGTAATCCCAGCACTTTGGGAGGCCGAGACGGCCGGATCACGAGGTCAGGAGATCCAGACCATTCTGGCTAACACAGTGAAACCCCGTCTCTACCAAAAACACACAAAAAAATTAGCCGGGCGAGGTGACTGGCGCCTGTAGTCCCAGCTACTCGGGAGGCTGAGGCAGGAGAATGGCGTGAACCCGGGAGGCGGAGCTTGCAGTGAGCCGAGATGGCGCCACTGCACTCCAGCCTGGGCGACAGAGCGAGACTCCGTCTCAAAAAACAAACAAACAAACAACATTTACAATTATGTATTGCCAGCTCATGGCAATTTCTTATGTTTGTCTTTACTCAGAGCCTCATATGGTTTGAATCTGTGTCCTTGCCAAATCCCATGTCAAATTGTAATCCCCACTGTTGGAGGTGGGGCCTGGTGTGAGGTGACTGAATCATAGGGGCACTTTCTAGTGAATGGTTTAGCACCGTCCCCTTGGTGCTTTTCTCGTGATAGCAAGCGAGTTCTTCATGAGATCTGGTGTTTAAAACTGTGTGTCACCTCCTTTCTCTCTTGCTCCTACTCCAGTCATGTGATGTATGTGCGCCCCGTTTGCCTTCTGTCATGACTGTAAGTTTCCTGAGGAGTCCCCAGAAGCCCAGCAGATGGAAGCATCAGGCTTCCTGTACAGTCTGTACAACCATGAGCCAATTAAACCTCTTTTCTTTATAAATTCCCCAGTCTCAGGTATTTCTTTATGGCAGTGCGAGAATGAAAAAATACAGAGCCTTTGAAACATTTTGCACATTCTAGAAAAGTAATAACAGATCCAATTAAATATACCCTCAAAATCCATGATATCAATGGGCCCTACCTGCTAAATCTAAATTATATTTACTAATATATTTCTTCAATGTGTTGCCAATCTTGACTTTAATTTATGTTATTTGTGATCTTATTACCTACCTGCAAGCTTTAATAAGGAAGGATCCAACACTTTAATAAAGCCAGCACCCTCTTGGGTGCTTACAGATATTTATTACTACTGTGGAAGGTAAAATAATTATAAAATAATATATATAAGAAAAAATAGATTATTTTAATAAGAGGTGCTAATTTAATAATCAAAAAATGTCAAAGTTCTGAGAGTATTCTGATTATTCCTAATTATTAAAAATGGTAACTTAATTTACTAGTTAGCTCATTAATTATTTAAAAGGAAAATATAAAATCAAGATATTCTTTTGTTTTAGGATTAGCCCACAACATGTCTTATCTATTAAATTTATTCAATTTTCAATCTTTAAATGTTATCATTCTGTTTTAGAATAATTTCATAATAGGCAAATGTTCTTTGAGTAATGAAAAGTTTAGTTAGCACATATGACAATGTATAATTAATGTTGAGTTTCAAACAGTTCAAACATTTGAATATGTTTTCTATAGAAAAAGGATATGCTAATTTTGGTAAGACAAAACTGTAACAACATGACAATACATACTATAATCATTGAGGTATAGGAGTATGGGATAGCAAATGAAGTACTAGATCATTCATATTTTAATAGTTCAGTATTGGTTCCTGTCTCTCCTCGGTACCACACCAGGTGCATATCTTCTGATTCATCATTAACTTTTAATATATTATAAAACTATTGACAGATAAATGCACACATATACATGAATAAAAAGAAATGTCTACAAAACAGCTAGTATAGAGGTAAGAGGCATAAACTACAAAAACACTGGGAATATGGTCATTTTGGTAATATCTTAGCAGCAAATATAATTTAAATAAGGCCACAGATTAAATCACAACATGTAATAAATTATATATAAATATAGCACAGATATTTATATATATGATATTTTTAAAGCAAAGTTTTCAATTTCATTTATTCAATTCTCAGTGTTCATTTCTTTCCTTAACATTTCTCATAGTGCAGGTTTGCTGGAAATACATTTCTCAGTATTTATTTGTCTGAGAAAAACTTCAATTTCTCCTTCATTTTTGGATGATATAGTCACTGACTATAGAATGTTTTGTAGCTGACTTGTTAGTTTATCCCTCTCAAAACTTTAAAGATGCTACTTCATAGCTTACAGAGTATCTGATGAGAAGTCTACTATAATCCTGTCTTTCTTTGTAGATAGCATGTATTTTTCCCTCTTCTGACTTCTGTCAGACTTTCTCTTGTCTGATTTTCTGCATTTTGAATATAATATGCCTGAGTGTGTTTGGTTGTTGTTATTGTTCTTCTTTATCTGTTTGTTCTTTAAACTTCTTGGATCTATAATTTGATATGTGCCATTATTTTAGAAAATTTGTGGCCATTTTTCTCAAACATTTCTTCTTTACTGTTTTCTCTCTTCTTCCATTGGAATTTCAATTATAAATAAATTAGACAACTTAATATTTTGCCACAGCTCCTTAATGTTCTTCCCCCACCCCACAATCCCACCACATTTTTTTCTTTTTCCTTTTGTGTTTCAGTTGGGCAATTTCTATTGACCTATCTTCAAGTTCATAATTCTCTCCTTGGTTGTGTTGAGTGTACAGATGAGACCATCACAGGCATTCCTCATCTCTGTTACTGAGCTTTTAATGAATTGAACTTTCATTCAATTCATTCTTATGGCTCTAACTTGGTAATTAGACATCTGTTCTTTCATGCTGTCAAACTCTTCCATTAAAATATTTAACACAATAATTGTAAATATTTTATTTACCCTTGTTAATAGTTCCAATATCTTCTTAATATCTGAATCTGATTCTGTTGATTTTTTATCAGTAGGCAGTGTTTTGCTTTCTCTTGCTTTTCTGAATGCCCCAGAAAATCTGTAGAAAGCAGACATCTTATGTAGGACATTACAGACTTTAGCAAATAAGTTGTATGCCCAGAAATGAGCGTGCTTTTCCTTCTATGAGGGCTTTAGTGTGGGAGTCTAGGTCAATAAAGGCAGGTGTTGAGCTGGGTTTGTTATTGTTGCTATGGTTACCCCCAAGCTTAAATTTTCTCTAACAGTACCTTGCATTTAGAATAGTGACTGGTTTGCCATAGGGTTTTTTTTGTTTGTTTGTTTGTTTGATGTACATCCCTCCTTTGGCTTTAGATCTCTCCTTTGCACCATGTTTCAGAGAAAATATCTTTCCACACTCTTGTGACTTTCCTAGTCATATTCCATTGTTATTTATGACTCAATCATTATTAGTCTATAAAACAAGAAGGGAGGCATTCTCTCTTTCTCTGATCAACTCTAAGTCTTAAAGCAGGCACTGTGTCCCTGGATCTCACTGATGTGGCCTTCTCAGTACTACAGTCTCTCTTCCACCTGTAGTTCTGGGCCCATCATGTATTCTTGTCTCTGTCCCAAGAATAAAGAATATTTTTCTGCTCCTTTCCCCTAGCTGCAATGGATTGTCACCAGCGTCCTAAGAGTGACAGTGGTGTTACTCTTTCCCCTGCATTTTAGGCTTCTGTTTTGTGTGGATAATGGAGGGAAACAACAGAATAGAGTTTTGTGCCTTTCTTGCAGTAGCTGTTGTTCCCTTCTTCAAGGCTTTAGCACAAGGGACAGCTTCTCAGGAATCTTGCTATTATTTTTATGTGAGCATTCAGTATTCAGTAAGGTCTATAAAGAGCCTGTAAGCAGGTGCAAATTCTCACTATATTTATATTTCCTTCCTATCTCACTCTTGACTTACTGATTCATTAATCATTTTGTTGTTGCTGTTTTTGCAAAATTCTACATTCTGGCTGTGTCTGCTACAACTGGTATTACCTTGTCAGTATCTATCTTTACTTATGTACAAGTTAATTGGTTGCCCTGTGGCTTTAACTCTCTGATGGTTAAAGAAAAATTGTGAATTTGAATTTTCTCCAGATATTGTGTTGTTATTATAAGGGTGGGAACAACGTTCTTTCCAGTTTTCTACATCCTACGCTAAAGCCAGAAGGTGTGTGTATATATATGTGTATGTATATTTATGTGTTGTTTGTGTTGTTATTATAAGGGTGGGAACAACGTTCTCTCCAGTTTTCTACATCCTACGCTAAAGCCAGAAGGTGTGTGTGGATATGTATGTACGTATATTTGTGTGTTGTTTGTCTTGTTATTATAAGGGTGGGAACAATGTTCTCTCCAGCTTTCTACATCCTATGCTAAAACCAGAAGGTGTGTGTGGATATATTTGTGTATGTGTGTGTGTGTGTATATATATATATATATATGTGTGTGTGTGTGTCTGTGTGTGTGTATATACACACATACACAAATATATCCTAAATAAACTCAATAGCCTAGAATAGTAATTACTGTTGTCTATATATCAAAGAAAATGCCTTTTTTTTTCCTTTACCAGAACAGAGCATAACTTTTACTCTTTAGTAGCTCAAAAATGGTCAGCTCAATTACATGTAAAATCATTACTTTGGTCTCAAAAGAAAGGCAAGATTCAGAATTTGCCTTCCACGAGATTATAACACATAATTGCATTTTTCCTTTGTGTCTTTCCCTCTTTCTAGCTATCTACTGTATTAGCTTAGCCTCTTCCTGTGGTATGTGGATGATTTTATCATGTCACTTAAAATTTTTCCCTGCTATTCTTTTTCTGACTGAAGCCTACCTTCTGAAGATTAGAGCTTCCTTAATCCCAAATACATAAGTGTACTTAAATGTGAAGTTATAGACACAATGCACTTGTTTTTGTTCCCTAAGAATGGAGAGTCAAGTAGGCATTGGTTTATTCAGGTTTGAAGCAACCTTACCAGACAGATTATCTGAAGATATATTTCAAACATAGTTACAGGAAAAGTTATGTTAGTCCTCACTACTGTGGAAGCTTGGTCCTATCCTGTGTATAATCCTGGCAAAGAATGAAGAAAACAAATAAAATCAAAGCTACAACTAAAATACAATGAAAAATAATGCAAATACATTGTGTGGAACAGTAGAGACAGAAAAAAAGGGAAATGACAAGAAAGAAACTGATTAATTGAAAAGGGACTAAATCAGAAGGCACAGTGAAAAAATCAGTCAGAAACGTGTTCTTACAGACATTTATTAGAATCATTTTTTCTGACTTTGAGGTTACTAGTATTTTCAGTAAATACATTGTTTTACTGCCTTTTTTCTTGAATTTTTGTGTTCATGAATTTTGAATTTAAAAATTGCTCTTTAGGCAGGGGGTGGCTCACGCCTGTAAT
>NW_012113475.1:2962780-3007911 GCF_000951035.1 Colobus angolensis palliatus | reverse complement strand
CTGATGAATGATTCAGCTAAATTAGATAACTACTCTTGAATAGACAACTTACAAACATTTGGTGCTCCTTTCATTCATATACTGAGAAATAAAGAAGCCATGTTATAAAATATGAAAGCAAGTCACCTACATTTAATTTTTTTAACCAAATTGGCTTTGAATTGTTGAATGCATTATGAAACTTAACACTTACTATTTTTTTCTAGAGAACACATATTTATGGTTTATTAAATTTTAGAGTTACATGCTTCTGTAATTTGGAACTCTTAAAGTAGTAATTATGGTCACAAAATGGAAAACAATAACCTAATTGAAATCAGTTCTTGTATTTTGAATGTTGAGACAGTAATCTATGGGTCACATCTTTGCAAAATTTTCTCCGAATGTTAAAGATCTCCATTCATATCCAATGTAGATAAGGTTATAGCAACACATGATAGAGTTTCATGTAACAATATCGATTACAATTTTAAAACATAAACCCATAGGAAACTGAGAAGAGAACTCTATCTGAATAAATGATGTATCTTTTTGGTATTTAAATAAAAATCTACTTTTAGCTTTCAAATAATTTCCCAAGACTCTGCATTATCCAACTTAGTTAATCTTCATCAAGCATTTTCTCTGAAAGTGAAAAATACTAACCAAGACTATATTATTTCCAATTTAATGTTGATAAATTATTAGCAACAAATAAATGCCTATTTTTGTGGTCCTGTTAATTAAGAGCTATACAGTGCTTATTTAAGAGCTATACAGTGCTTTCCAAGATGGAGAGTGAATCCTCTCATTGTAGATTCACAGCCTTTCTAATCATATCATCATCTAAATGATCCCTCTCTGTTGCTAAATTCCATTTAAAATTATTGTTAAGGAAAATTTCTTGACTGAATATATTTTTCAAATTGCTAAAATGCCAACCATAAAACAAAGTCCTTAAAACTGAATAAAAACAAAACAAAAACTAAAACTTTAATTGTAACTTCAAGAAAGTATTCATCACGCCTTGTGATGTAGGTAGAAAGGTAAACAAAACAAAACAAAACAAAAAAACTGGAATCAAGAACCAACTATAAAATTTCTAGATAGGTATTCACAGGAAGTAAGGTAGAAACAAAAATGTTTACTATTAATATTCTAACATTTGTGTGTAGAAAAAAAGCATTCATTTCTTTTACATAACAACTTTGATAAGCACCACAATTACAAAATACTCAAGGAGATTCTTCTAATGTGTAATGCAGAGATCCTAAAATTTGCATTTGACTAAAAGAAAATTTGATAATAAGCATTCCAAATTCATGAATCTTACATGCTTATTTTTGCCAAGTCCACACATCTAAGAGGGTAATATCCATTTTATCGTGGTACATATTGGCAAATATTGCAACTTAAGACCCTCAGACTTACAGAGATCATACATCTTTTTGCTTTTCTGTTTTTTGTAGGCTTAACTAATTTAACTGGAACCAGTGATCTAAAATCTCAAATATCCAGTATTTTTATTTATATATAAATACACTTTGATTTTGTGAAAGCAAAAGGTAAATTTAATTCAAATTAAGGATAATAACTCCATATCCTTTATATTTCCACTTATGATTTCTTAGCACATAAAATAAATTCTCAGTTCCCCAAATTTCTAGTAAAAATATCTTCTCTATCTCCATAACAGCATTCTTCTATATTCAATGAAATATAACATATAGCACAAGGACTTTTTCTTTAAAAACAGACACATTTAAAAAAAAAAAACCTCATTAAATTTTTTTGCTATAGTTCTCAATGTTCATTAATTAATACTGCAGTGATGCCTAAATTTAAGAAGCCATATCTTCAGTGTACATTAGAAATACAGATGATAGAGAGACCTATGAAAAGAAATCATAGCAAAGGACAATTGGAGACATTTGGGAGATTGTTTAACTTTAGGTGGATTTTTAATATATCTAAACCCCATCTTCTATTCACATTAGCAATTCTGTCTGCTGCAACTATATTCATAAGAATCCAAACTTTCAAAATTCTTTCATTAGAAGGGAGATAGTAAAGTACATATTTTTTTGCTTATTGTTTGGGCAGCTTTATCATGGTGCAAAGTGCTGCATTTTTTGTTGAAGTGATTCATGGATCCTTCTCAGTGAAGGTCATCAACTCATATGTTTTTTTCTGCCAATAGTGAAGAAAAGCATTATGCAAACAGGACTGTACCTTTGAATCACCTTTAATATCATATTAAGATGAATCTACTTGGCATTTATTGCTAGGCATGACAATTAGAATCACATGGGTGTCTTGCTGTAGCAGTCTATAATGGAGGTAAACAACCATGATTATCTGACGGATGCTGGTGTGGGAAAAGAGGAAAGACATGGATGGAATGGGCAATGAAAATAGCTCTTTCTCAAAGTCTGATGGCACTTTGGAGAGTCTAGATATTCAATTTACATATACATTTCTCATTGACAAAAAGTACATGTTAAAGCAGACAAGCGGTCACAGAAATCTCCTGAACTGAAATGCAGGTATCTGACTCTGCCGAGGTGCATATATATATATATATATGTAATGCAGCTGAGCAAGGTTGTAAAATCTGGGCTTTCTTATCTAAAAATTTATAGATTAATTTCAATTTGCTAAATGTAATGACTTTGGGGGTAAGAAAAAACAAACAAAACAAAACAAAACAAACAACTAAGGTTGTTACAATGTCAAGTTTGTTTTAAATTCACTAGAAGTATTGCTTTTAATGGATTTCCCTTTCTAAGAAAGGTCTCATTAGCTGTGGCAAAAACACAACTGTGTGTGATATAAGAATTCTTTGAACCAATAAATAAAATGAGTTAGAACTTAAGAAACCTTACGGATTGGGTTGAGAGAGAGACTGCTAACATTGTTGCTAAACGAAAGTAAACTTAAACGAGAGTCATTTCTTTCTTTGCCCCAGACTTTGAGCCATTAGTCTCAATGCAGTTGGCAACATTGCAATGCAGTTTTCTTAAATGGGCTGGATAATGACAAACAGATAAGGAAGAGGCAAAGGGAACCATTTACTACAAACACATTATAGGTAATATACAACACTGGGGATTGCATATTGACCTTTGGGCATTTGGTCTCAATCAGCATGCCATGCTACAGCACAGGAACACAGTCATGTTTACAACACAGAGCTGAATTTAAGAAACTCACATAATTGCCTGCGAGAAGGTACAGGAGCACTTCCATAAGCTGTGCCCTGTAAATAAAACACATTTTTTTTTTTTTTTTGGAGCAAATGATGTCAGCATTAATAACAGTAGAAAATGGTGGAGAAATGAATAGAAACCACAATAAATAAGGGTGGCTTAAGAGGCTGCTTTTATCAAATAAGTCCTATGAGTTCCTAATTTTGGCAGACAAATATATATTAATGTTTGTAGGAAATTAAGTAAAAAATATATATGTAACACACCAAAACAAGAAAGTAAAATAAAAATTACAGCAAAAGATGGGAACATTTAAATTTGACAGGAAGTTTTGTGAAAAGTAGAACACGTATGATATTTATGAAGTGGCCTCCTTAAAAAGTAGGTTCCCTTGCACCAATTCCTTAGCTGATGCAAACATTTTCTCGAAGTCTTTTAAACTAAGCAGTGCATTAGTAGTTGCTCTTTTCTTTTTCTACCTCAAATACTATAAAAATGAAGGATAAAGACTTCAATAAAATGGCCCTAATTTATGCATCAACAAAAGCACAGAAAAAGCAGCATTATTTAATAAAGGAAAAAAGTTGTTACCTGAAAATATTAATTGTGTATGAAGGTCACAAAAGTTAGAATGAACACATATAAATAGTTTATAGTTTCTATATCCCTCCAGTTAAAAGAGCACTGTACAAACACATATTGCAATTTAAATTATATATTTTTATTCCTAGCAATGACCTCTGCCACGGAATTACATTATAATATACTCAAGAACATGTTTTAAAACATTAAGTAAATAAAAATTTCTGTGAATCAATAATTCATTATAAATGTAATAACTTAGAAATGACAAGAATATTTTTAGAAAATTAAATAATATTTATTGAACATTTACTCTGTAAAGCTCTTATACTTAGCACACGAAAAGCATGATCTCTTTTAGTTCTCACAACAGTCCCTGAGGTAGTTATCAGTTTTTATTTTCTTTTATTATTATTTCCATTTTTGCTGACAGAAAAATTATTTTCAGGATTAAGTAACTTAAGATTTGGTTTGGAATCAGTTAAGGAACTATGAAGTTTTTAAGGACAGCTAAATAGTTAAAGTGAGGGATCCACAAAATGATCCCCGTTGCCCAATTTTAATGAATTTTACTTCTAATAAAGAATAGCAAATCCTAATATTAAGGCCTTGGACCTATAAAGACATACTAAAGAGAGAGCTTATCTTGTAAAAAATTTGCACGATTGCATTAAAGGATGATAAATAAGACATGCAAATCCCCTGCTTAAATTTCCTTTGCCTAAGAATATGTTTCTGTCTCTAATCTATTTAGGGAGAGGATATGGTCTATTGGAATTTGCCTGGGGTAGGTTTAAATAAATTTTGCTATGAAGAGCGACTTGTGAGTAAATTTGATGAAAGGATTACAACCTCCACATAGAAGAAAGCACAATAATCTATAAAATTGCTGTACAAACCCAAGTATAGGTTGTTAGCACCAACCCCATCAGTCATCCACCCCTAATAAGCATTGAATGACATAAGACAGAATCTTGAATAGACCAATGTTTACTACTTTGAGTCTAAGGACAGAAATCATTGCAGGTTATCTAAGCACTGTTTCAGCATAGCATTTGAGGTGGAATAAAGTCACACCTGTATAATTCATGATTTAGAGGTCAAGAAAGATCGAGATCAGAAAGGAGATCTGCCTAAATCTGGAAGATTCTAAACTGGGATATGCACACATAGGTTTATTTGAATCTACAGCACAATATTTACTATACAAGGCTGATTTTTTTAAAAGTTATTATTTAAGGCAAAGACTCATCATTATTTGTGAAAAAAAATTCAAGAATTTTTTTTAACTTTCTAATGGGTTACATCAAGTCTAAGCAATAAAAAGCTAAAAATAATAAAAACTAATATTTTTTAAAAGCTCTATTATTAAATCTCATTTTATATACACTAAAAACACATGTTTCCTGTTTATTTGAAAAATATTTCTGAGGCCTGTAATATGTTAGGACTCATCTGCATGAGAGATTTAACTAGGGAAAGAGGAATACTAGAATGCATTCCTATAACAAACAAGGAACAAACTTATTTCCAAAGCAAAATGTAAATTATGAGAAAGTAATATATTTACAATACACTGACTGGAGAAGCTAGTCTCCTAATATCAAAAACTTCAAGTTGTTGAGATAAATCATGGGAAAGTCACAATTAGGTAAGTCCAGAATAGCTAAACAAAATTCTGCTGAAGAAGACCTTGGCTTTACATTTTTATCTAACTGGTTCCAAGGCATTTACTACATGATACTTCTTTCATTCTAATGAAAAATCTGATGTCATATGGTTGACATCCTCTGAGTTGTCTCCCCAGATCACAGTTCTCCCCTACAGTTACCTACTTCTGTATCAATTAAGTTTCTTTCTGATTGCACTTTGTATATGTGGTGCCTTGTATTTGTAATTTTACATTACACTGTCAGAGTCATTTAATTTAGTTATATGTTTATGCTCAATGAAATATTTTACAATGAAAAATTCCATCAGGGAGGGGCTTCAAGACAGCTGACTAGAGGCATGTGATACTTGATCCCACCAAAAATAAGAACCAAAATAGTGAATAGATAATCACATTTTGAATAGATCTCCTGAGAAAGAAAATGCTGAAATGCAATGAAAAATGGCAGGAAATGCATAAGACATGGAAGGAAAGGAATGTGAGTCAGCTAGCTCAACTGGGAAATGCTGGGAGCCTGGAGAGACTCCCCAAAGCAGGGGACGGATAAGTTAGTGACCACCAGTGGTCTACATTTCCATGGCAGATTTCTGCAATTATAGCCACAGCAGAGCCCCTCAACTCACACAAGCCCTAAGACTAACATACAGAGCTTTTTGGAGACCACCCAATGACATTGCTTCATAGAGGGAGCTCACACTGGGTCCACACATGCCCTGAGTCCTAAGGAGGTACAGCACCACACCATTTTAATAGCCTAACCCCCCGCAACTGCATCCTTCTCTGGGAAGCAACAGTCCCTGCATCTCCACATCTCTGGAGAACCATTGACATTTCCTTCCCACAGCCAGGTATTGCTGCTGGCTGCTGTCAGAGCCCAAGTGTGAGCCATTGACAGCAACCCAGTCTCCTTCAGTAGCAGGTCTCTGTGCATTTAAAAATGCCCTCAGGAAATATTATACCCCACTTATAGACACCACATATGGCCCATGCACTCACTCCTAAACCACTTGCTTATGTCTGCTGCAAGGAAAACAACACTACCCTCCACAGCAACAGAGCCACAGTGCAATCACTGTTGTCCTGACCCAAGCATTCCACCAGGGTTCTGGGGATCACCCTATCATATCCACCTCTCTCAGCACCTATGCACTTCTTCCAGAGGCCTGAGGATGGGAAAACACAACCTAATAACTACCATCACAGTTGGCACCCACCTATAAGTACTGAGAGTACTGGAACTAACCTATCCAGTCCACTGCAATCTCCACTAACAGCAGAGTGGACTTCTTGGGGGTCAGAGGATTGTCTCACCACTGCTACTGCTATCACCCATGGAATACCAACTTGGGTGGTCTCCAGAGGCCCAAGAACCTCCCCACCTACCTGGCCTATTGTTGCCATTACCAGCACTCAAGCAAGCTGACTGGAGGCCCAAGAATCACTCTGCCCAAACCCACTAACACTGGAACCAGCATTACTGCTCTGGAGCTCGAGGACAGGCATGCTTGGCCTGCCACTCCTGTACTGTGGCCAACGACTGGCCTTTTTAATGTCTTCATCTCCAGTAAAACTTTACTGCAGTCTCCACAAACAAACACCCTCAGTCGGTGTGGAAATCATAGACACTACTGACACTGTTTACAGCCAATAAATTATATAGAGACTACACTACGGCACATGCCCAGAACTGAAGTCAAAGCACCTTATCCAATGAACATCACAGATACATCCTCAGGAAAAAAGTCATTTCTTATTAAAACAAATTCAAAAAACAGAAAGAAGTGACTGACTAGTACACCATGTGTGCAAATATCAATATAAGGACACAAGAAACATGAAAAAGCAAGGAAATATGACATCCCCCAAAAAAACACAATCATTCTTCAGCAATAATCCAACAAAGAAATATGTGAAATTCCAGAAAAATAATTCAAAGTAGTGATATTTAAGAAGTTCACTTAGAAACAAGATAATTCAGAAAAACAGTACAAAGAAATCAGAAAAGCAATTGAGGATATGAATGAGCAATTTACCAAAGAGACAGATACCACAAAAAAGAACCAAACAGAAATTGTTAAACTGATGAATTCCTTGAATGAAATACAAAATGCTCAAAGCTTCAACAAAGGACTAGATCAAGCAGAAGAAAAAGTTTCAGAACTTGAAGACAGGTCTTTTGAAATAACTCAGTCAGACAAAGATAAAGGAAAACGATATTTAAAAAAATGAACAAAGTCTATGAGACATATAGGATACCATAAGGCCACCAAATATTCTAATTTTGGGGGTCTCTCAAAGGTGGAGAGAAAAATAAAAGGAATACAAAACACACTTAATGAAATAATAGCTGAAAACTTTTTAACTCTAGCAAGAGATTGAGACATCCAGATAGAGGAAGCTCAGAGATTTCCAAAGAGAAACAATTCAAAAAGGTCTTCCCAAGACATTATAGGCAAACTGTCAAAAGTCAAAGACAAAACGATTTTTCAAAACAGCAACAGAAAAGCATCAACTCACTTCTAAGGTAATCCCATCAGAATAACAGCAGATTTCTTAACAGAAACCTCACAGGCCAGGAGAGAATGGGGTGATATATTCAGTACTGAAAGAAAAACATTATAAACCTGGCAGCCAAGGACATGCTACATAGCAAATTCATAAGTGAAGAAGAAATAGTCTTTCCCAGGTCAGCAAAAGCTGAGGGAATTCACAACCACTAGATTGGTAATACAGGAAATGCTTAAGGGAGTTGTAAATGTGGGAATGAAAATATAATATCTACCATCAGGCAAACACACAAAAACATAAAACTCAGTGATACAGTACACACACAAATGAGAAAAGGAAAGGACTCAAATGTTACTACCACAGAAAACCACCCAACACGAATGATAAATGATAAGAAGAAGAAAGAAAGAAGGATAGAGAAATGAGAAACTAATTAATAAAATGACAAGAAAAAAACCTCACATATCAATATTAACCTTGAAGATAAATGGATTAAACTTTCCACTGAAAAGATACAGACTGGCTGAAGGCAAAAAACAAAACAAAACAAAACACAAACAGGATCCAACTATACAATGCCTGTAAGAAACTCACTGCATCTATAAAGACACATATAGACAGAAAATAAAGAGATGGAAAAAGATATTCCATGTAAACAGAAACCAAAATGAGCGGTAGTAGTTATACTTACTTCAGATAAAATAGACTTTTTAGTCAAGACAAAAAGGCTCATTATATAAGGATTAAAGGATCAATTCAGTGAGAGGGTATTATAGTTCTAAACATATATGCACATGATAGAGGAGCACCAGATATATAAAGCGAATATTACCAGATGTAAAGGGAAGAAGAGATTCCAATGCAATAATAGTAATAGTTAGGGACTTTAACACCCTACTGTCAGCATTAGACCAATCATCTACACAGAAAATCAACAAAGAAACGTAGGATTTAAACTACATTTTTGACCAAATAGACCTAGCAGACATTTACAGATTATTTCATCTGAGAACAGCAGAATAAACATTCTTCTCCTTAGCATATGGAACATTCTCCAGGCCATATGTTAGGACACAAAACAAGCCTCAACAAATTTTTAAAAAATTGAAATATATCAAGTATCCTCTCAGGCCACCATAGAATAAAACTAGAAATCAATAGCAATAGGAACTTTGGAATTGTACAAATACATGAAGATGCTCCTGAATAACCATTAGGTCAAGGAAGCAATTAAGAAAGAAATAAAATAATTTATTGAAAAGATGAAAATCAGGACACAACATATTAAAACCTATGGAATAAAACAAAAGCAATGTTAAAATGCAAGTTTATAACAACAAGACCCTAGATGAAAAAAAAAAAAAGATTTCTAAGAAACCATGTATTGACACATCTCAAGAAATTAGACAAGAAAAAACCAAACCCAAAATTAGTAGAAAAAAAATCATAGCAGAACTAAAAAAATTGAGACTCAAAAATTCTATAAAAAGGATCAATGAAATCAAAAGTTGTTTTTTTTAAAGATAAGTAAATAGATAAACCACTAGCTAGACTAACCAAGAAAAAATGAAAAAAATCCAACTAATATCAGAAGCAAAATAAAAAGGACAAAACTGATACCACAATAACAAAAAAGATAATCAGAGACTATTATGGACAAATGTATACTAACAAACTGGAAAACTTAAATAAAATGGATAAATACTAGGACACATACAACCTACCAAGACTGAAACAGGAAGAAGCAGAAAATCTGAACAGATCAGTAACACATAATAAGATTGAATCAGTAATAAAAAGTCTCCCCCAAAACCCCCAAAAGAAGTCCAGAACTGAATACATCAGTCTCATGAACTCAGGATCCAATAGCTTCACTGGTGAAATGTACCAAACTTTCTAAGAACTTATACCAATTCTCCTGAAACTATTCAAAAATATTTAAAAGAAGGGAATTCTTCCTAACTCATTCTATGAGTTCACTATTACCCTGATACCAAAGGCAGAAAAAAATACAACAAGAAAACTACAGTCCAATATCCCTGATAAACACAGATGCAAAAATCCTCAACAAAACACTAGCAAATCAAATCTAAGAGTATATAAAAAGTACAATTCACCATGATCAAGTGGCATTTATCCCAGAGGTGCAAGACTGGTTCAACCTATGCAAATCAATAAATGTCATGTATCACATCAACAGTATGAAGAATAGAAACCATATGATCATCCCAATAGTTGTAAAAAAGCATTTGAAAAAATTCAACATTCCTTTATGATAAAAACTCCCAAAAAAACTGCCTTATAGGCATAAAAGGAACATACCTTAAGATAATAAATGCCATATATGATAACCTTGGGCAGAATGGGAAAAACTGGAAAATCTTTCCTCTAAGAACTGGAACAAAACAAGGATACCCACTTTTATCACTCCTAGTCAACATAATACTGGCAGACATAGCCAGAACAATCAGGTAAGAGAAAGAAATAAAAAGTGGAAGTAAAATTATCCCTGTTTGGAGATGACATAATCTTATTTCTATTACAGAAAGACCTAAAGACTCCACCAAAACTCTTAGATATGATAAACAAATTCAGTAAAGTTGAAGGATACAAAAACCAACATACAAAACTCAGTAGTGTTATATACTAATGATAAACTAGTTGAAAAAGAAATGAAAAGGTAATCTCATTTTTCAATAGCTCCAAAAAAAATACCTAGAAATAAATTTATTCAAGGAGATGAAAGACCTACTGAAGGAAAACTCCAAAATTCTGGTGAAAGAAGTTGAGGACAAAAAAAAAAAAAAAAAGGAAAGACATACCAGCAGAATTAACATCATTAATGTAAGTATACTACCCAAATAAATCTACAAATTCAGTGCAATCCTGATTTAAATACCAATGCGATTTTTCACAGAAATAGAAAAAAAAAATCCTAAAATATGTATGGAACAAAAAAAGAGCTGGAATAGACAAGGCAATTCTGAACTGAAAGAACGAAACCAGAGGCAACATACTAACTGAATTCAAAATTTACTACAAGCCTAGGGTAATAACAATAGAAAGGTGTTAAAACAAAAACAAGACACATAGACCGATGGAACAGAATATAGAACCCCAGAAAAATCCATGTATTTATAGTTAGCTAATTTTGACAAAAACATCAAAAAACAAGTTGGGGTAAAGAAGCCCCTTCAATAAATGGTGCTGGGTAAATTGGACATCTATATGCAACAGAATGAAACTGAACCCCTATCTCTCACCATCTACAAGAATCAACTCAAGATGGTTTAAAGACTTAAATGTAAAAGCTGAAACTATAAAACTACTAAAAGAAAACATAGAAGAAACCATTCAAGACATTGCTCTGGGCAAAGATTTTATGGCTAAGACCTCAAAAACACAAGTAGGCAAATGAGATTCTATTAAACTTAAAAGCTTCTGCACAGCAAAAGAACCATTGAACAGACTGAAGAGACAACTTATAGAATAAAAGAAAATATTTGCAAACTATTCATCAAACAAGAAACTAATATAAAGAATATAAAAGGAACCTAAACAATTTAACAGTAAAAAATAAAAATAAAAAAATAAATAAAATAAAATAAAAACTAAAAATATCACCATTAAAAAGTGGACAAATTACCTTAACATGTATTAGTCAGAAGAAGACATAAAAATGACCAACAGGTAGTTGAAAAAATGCTCAACATCATGAATCATCAGGGAGGTGCAAATCAAAACCACATTGAAATAGCATTTTAACTCAGTTAGAATAGCTATTATTAAAAAGACAAAAAGAGAAAAAATAGATGCTGGCAAGGATGCAAAGAAAAGGGAACTCTTATACATTGTAGGTGGAAATGTAAGTTAATACATGCACTATGGAAAACAGTATGAACATTTCTTGAAAAACGATAACTAGAACTACCACATGATGCAGTAATCCCCTACTAGGCACTTATACAGAGGAAAATAAATCAGTATTTCAAAAAGATACTTGCACCCATATGTTTATTGCAGCATTATTCACAATAGCAAAAATACAGAAGGAACCTAAGTATCCATTAATGGCTGAATGAATAAAGAAAATGTGGTATATATACACAAGAGAATACTATTTGGCTATAAAAAAGAATAATTCATGTTATTTTTTCAGCAACATGGATGAACTGGAGATCATTATTTCAGGTGAAATAAGCCAGGCACAGAAAAACAAATAGTGCATATTCTCTTTCAAGTGGGAGCTAAAAACATTAATCTCATGGAGGTAGAGAGAAGAATGATAAGTAATAGGGTCTGGAAAAAATGGGTGGGTGGGTGGTGTGATGAAGAGAGGTTGGTTAATGTGTGCACACATATAGTTAGAAAGAAGAAATAAGCTCTAATGTTCAATAGCAGAGTAAGGTGACTGTAATTAACAACAGTGTTTTGTACATTTTAAAACAGCTGAAAGAAAGGACTTGAGGTGTCCTGACACATGGAAAGGATAAATACTTAAGGCAAGGATACCCTAAATGCTCTGGCTTGATCATTACACATTCTATGCATGTAGTAAAATATCACATGTACCCCACACATATATAAAAATAGTATATATCAATAAAAATAAAAAATAAAAAATGTCATCACATGTCAGCATAAAGACAAAATAATATCCAAATTTGTTTTTTAATAAAATGCCAAATGTAAGATAGTGTATTACCAAAGTGCTCATTTATAGAACCCAGATTTTATAAACTTTATTTTATTTTAGACTTTCTTATTTGTAAAATATGTATGTCAGTTAAAAATACAGGAGAGTCAACCTAACTATTTTCCAAGTGATACTTCTGTTGGGGTGACAAATAAAATCAGATATTACAATAAGAAACCTAATTATTGCTTTTAAAAGTACTGTGCTTTGGTGATACACCACAGAAAGAGAATCAAAAACAAAAGTCACATGATCATTCAATAGATGCAGACAAGGCATTCAACAAAATCCAGCATCCCTTTACGATTAAAACTCTCAGTAAAATCGGCATTCAAGGACATACCTCAATGTAATAAAAGCCATCTATGACAAACCCACAGCCAACATGATACTGAATAGTGAAAAGTTGAAAGCATTCCGTCTGAGAGCTGGCAAGACAAAAAAGCCCACTCTCACCACTCCTCTTCAATATAGTACTGGAAGTCCTAGTCAGAGCAATCAGACAAGAAAAAGAAATAGAGGACATTCAAATCAGTAAAGAGGAAGTCAAATTGTTGCTATCTGCTGATTATATGATTATTTACCTAGAAAACTATGAAGAGTCCTCCAGAAAGCTCCTAGAACTGATAAAAGAATTCAGCAAAGTTTCTGGATACAAAATTAATGTACACAAACCAGTGGCTCTTCTATACACCAAGAGCAACCAAGAAGAGAATCAAATCAAGAACTCAATCCCTTTTACAATAGCTGAAAAAACAAACACTTAGGATTCTACCTAAGCAAGGAATCAAAAGACCTCTACAAAGAAAACTACAGAACACTGCTGAAAGAAGTCACAGATGACCCAAACAAATGGAAACCCATCCTATGCTCATGGATGGGTAGAATCAATATTGTGAAAATGACCATACTATCAAAAGCAATCTACAAATTCAACACAATTCCCATAAAAATACCACAATCATTCCCCACAGAATTAGAAAAAACAATCCTAAAATTCATATGGAACCAAAAAAAGAGCCAGCATAGCCAAAGCAAGACTAAGAAAAATAACATATCTGGAGGCATCATATCACCTGATTTCAAGCTATACTATAAGGCAATAGTCACCAAAACAGCATGGTACTGATATAAAAATAGGCACATAGATGGAAGGAACAGAATACAGAACCCAGAAATGAAACCAAATGCTTACAGCCAACCAATCTTTGACAAAGCAAACAAGCATATAAAGTGGGCAAAGCACACACTATTCAAAAAATGGTGTCGGGATAATTGGCAAGCCACATGAAGGAGAATGAAACTGGACCCTCATCTCTCACCTTATTCAAAAATAAACTCAAGATGAATCAAGTACTTAAATCTAAGACCTGAAACTATAAAAATTCTAGAAGATACCATTGGAAAATCCTGTCTAGGCACTGGCTTACGCAAAGAGTTCATGACCAAGACCCAAAACCAAATGCAATAAAAACAAAGATAAATAGTAGGCACTTAATTAAACTAAAGAGGTTTTGCACAGCAAAAAGAACTGTCAGCAGAGTAAACAGATAACCCACAGAGTGGTAGAAAATCTTCACAATCTATATATCTGACAAAGGACAAATATCCAGAATCCACAACAAACTGAAACATATTAGCAAGAAAAAAAAATCAATTCCATCAAAAAGTGGGCTAAGGACATGAATAGACAATTCTCAAAAGAAAATATACAAATGGCTAATAAACATATGAAAAAATTCTCATCACTAATGACCAGGGAAATGAGAAATCAAAATCACAATGGGACACCACCTTATCCTGCAAGAATGACCATAATCAAAAAATCAAAACATAGTAGATGCTGGTGTGAATGCGGTGAACAGGGAACATTTTTACACTGCTGGTGGTAATGTAAACTAGTACAACCACTATGGAAAACAGTGTGGAGAATCCTTAAAAAACTAAAAGTAGAACTATCATTTGATCCCACTATTAGCTCTCTACCCAGAAGAAAATAATTCATTATATGAGAAAGATACTTGTACACACTTTTATAGTAGCACAATTTGCAATTGCAAAAATGTGGAACCAACCCAACTGCCAATCAATCAATGAGGGGATAAAGAAACTGTGGTATCAGGAGTTTGAGACCAGCCTGGCCAACATGGTGAAACTCTGTCTTTACTAAAAATACAAAATTAGCTCAGAGTGGTGGCGCATGCCTGTAATCCCTGCTACTCGGGAGGATGAGGCAGGAGAATCACTTGAACCCAGGAGGCAGAGGTTGCAGTTAGCTGAGATGGTGCCATTGTACTCCAGCCTGGGCAAAAAGAGCGAAACTCCATCTCAAAAACAAACAAAAGGAAACTGTGATATATATATGTATATCATATGTATATGTGTAGATATATGTATATCATATATATGATGGAATACTACTCAGCCATAAAAGGGAATTAGTAAATGGCATTTGCAGCGACCTTGATGAGATTGGAGACTACCATTCTAAGTGAAGTAACTCAGGAATGGAAAAGCAAACACTGTATGTTTGTACGTTCTCACTCATAAGTGGGAGCTAAGCTATGAGGGTGCAAAGGCATAAGAATGACACAGTGGACCTCAGGGACTCAGGAGGAAAGGGTGGGAACAGGATGAGAGATGAAAGACTACAAATTGGGTGAAGTGCAAACTGCTTGGGTGATGGATGCACCAAAATCTCACAAATCACCACTAAAGAACTTATTCTTGTAACTAAACGACACCTGTTCCCCAATAACCTATGGGGGGAAAAAAGTACTATGCTACAGAAAACTGCTTAGCTTAAGTACCTTATGACCAGTTAAAAGAAATTATTTAAGGAGATATGATGACAAAACCTAGATTCTTCAGTTTACCCACATAATTTTTGTCCTACTGTTTTCTTTCTAAAATAAAAAATCCATCTATTACTTAAGACAATGAATTAAAACAATTAACAAGATTTAATATATTAATATATCTAAATCCAGATATAGAACTTATTCCTACAGGACATATTTAGGAGTAAATTAATGTTCAGCTTAACCATAGAAGCTTAATAAATCCAGTAGAGAACTACTGCAGTTCTGGGCTTTTTTTCCCCACATACAACCTGTGGTTCATGAATGTCATTACATTTATTTAACTAATATTGTCAGTGTTTCGTAGCATACCATGTGCTTATTTAAAATGCTTTAATATATTAGCAATGACAAAATTATCTGAAGCATATGTTATCTCCATAATATATAATAGTCCTCCATTACCACAAGTGGGAAAGAGGGAGAAGTAGCAAAATAAATTTCCATGGCTACAAAGCTGGAAAGTGGCACTGACTGTCTAGAACTAAATTATTTTCACCTCTGCATCCCAGGAGCTTGTCCACCAGATTCTGAGTCTCTATAATCGGGATAAGTATGAAGACAGAGTCAATTAGAGACTGCTTTGTGAATTATGAGTATGGTGATTTCACTGTAAATTAGACCTGTAATAAGCACATGGGTCTGTAATAGAGAACTAATGTAAAGAACAGAAATCCATGAAAGAAAGGAAAAAATAATGCCTTAAAAAGAGCAGAAAAAATGTGATGAACATTGTTAATACCTTCCTACTGCTCTGGAAGCAGTTACTAAAGAGAGATTGTTGGCATAGCTCAGAACATAGATATAGAAAAGAGTAACATACCATCTAGGGTAAGAGTCAACACCACTTTTACCTAGGAAAAATGTTAAAATAATACCTGAACTATAATTGAATAAGAATTCAGCACTTATTCCCTGGTCCCAGGCAGACACATCAAAAAGCGAGACAATGTTAGACATGGAATGGAAATATAAATATAAGAAAATTCTTATGTAACTCCTTTTCCAAAAGCCTGAGGTCAAGTGATTTTTCAGAATTCAGAATTATTCAGAATTACAAAAAACACCCTTAGCTACATCTAGAGCTGGTGTAATCAAAGACATTAATATCTCTACAGCAAAAGTATAACCACACTTTGATTTTTAAAAACTGTAAATAGCTTCTTTTAAATTCCAATCAGGTAAAATTGTGTTACCATATAGTTCATAAAAGAACTTTCACTTCTCAGGGGATTTTGTTTGCTTATTTGTGTTTTGGATCTCAGAATTGCAGATAAGTGTGTGGCTAAAGAGCTGTAACATTATTTTAAAAGTACACAATTAGAATCTAAAGGGGTATGAATTTTTTTTTAATTGGAGTTTTAATTGTATTATCTTACACCCTCAGAAAGTTAAAGTTCTCTTGATATTTAAATAGTTTAAGAAGCAGTTGTTCAAGAAAATAGCTGAGTTGTGTAAGAGCAGTATTTACAGAAGAATGTTCAACTTCTGAAATGATCATTCACAAGTAAAATAAAAATTTGACCTTGGTCCTACCATGATATATATATATATATATATATATATATATGTGGAAATGTAGACTTTAGTTAATATAATCATTGTAAATGTTGTAGAATGATGTAATTTTAAATAATGACAAGATATTTCTGATAAACATATCAGTATTCTGATATTCTTTAATGCATTTTGGTGGAATTTCTATTTAAGCTTACATGAGTAATTCTTCAAGCTTTTATGTACCACCCAGAACTATCTTCAAGAGTTAATTAGAAGACATGGGTTAACAGTTCAGGAAATATGTAGTCTGTAAAATGCTTGGCAATTCCCCGAAATTTGAAAGTATTCAGATGTCTGTGTTTTAGGTACTTAAATTATACAAGAAATGACTACTAGTTTTGTGCTTATTTAGATTTTTGCTTTGATATTTATTTTAACCCTTAAAGCATCCAAGTTAAACACATTAAAGTATTAGCTCTCTTAAAATGCCTTTTGGAGCACAGACCTGCCCGAGGCATGCCTTCAATCTGTCATTTTGGTTGACATACAGTGATAAAGTCACTTGCTCATTAATCAAACCAGACAGTGCACAGAATTTGCAAGGCCAAAGTACCTTTAAATAGACTACAATTTTTTACCCACTTTGTTATCTTTGCAAGACCAAAAATAGTGATAATCAGGCTGAACTTTATCGTTAGCATTTCAGACCTCATTTCAAGAATAATTTGTGAGGCCTCTGAGCCCAAGCCTGCACATATACATCCAGATGGCATGAAACAAGTGAAGAATCACAAAAGAAGTGAAAATGGCCGGTTCCTTCAGTAACTGATGACATTCCACCATTGTGATTTGTTCCTGCCCCACCTTAACTGAGTGACTAACCTTGTGAAATTCCTTCTCCTGGCTCAGAACCTCCCCCACTGAGCACCTTGTGACCCCTGCCACTGCCTGCAAGAGAACAACCCCTTTTGACTGTAATTTTCCACTACCCACCCAGATCCTGTAAAATGACCCCACCCCTATCTCCCTTTGCTGATTCTCTTTTTGGACTCAGCCCGCATGCACCCAGGTGAAATAAACAACCTTGTTGCTCACAAAAAGCCTGTTTGGTGGTCTCTTCACATGGACATGCATGATATTTGGTGCCGAAGACCTGGGACAGAGGAACTGCTTCGGTAGACCAGTCTCCTGTCCTTGCCCTCACACCCTGAAGAGATCCACCCATGACCTCAGGTCCTCAGACCAACTAGCCCAAGGAATATCTCACCAATTTCAAATCAGGTAAGCTGTCCTCTCACTCTCTTCTCTAGCCTCTCTTACTACCCTTCAATCTCCTTGTCTTTCCAATTCCAGTTCTTTTTCCTCTCTAGTAGAGACAAAGGACACACATTTTATCAGTGGACCCAAAACTCTGGTGCTGGTCACAGACTCGGGAAGACAATCTTCCCTTGGTGTTTAATCATTGCAGGGATGCCTGCCTGATTATTCTCCCACACTCCATTGGTGTCTGATCACCACTGGGACGCCTGCCGTGCTCATTCACCCACATTGCCTTGGTAGCAAGTCAATTGTGGGGATGCCTGCTTTGGCTGCTCACCCACATTGCAGGCCAGGGCTGCTCCCCACTCCTCTTCTCCATCTTCTTCTACCCTTCTTTCTAAACTTCCCTCCTTCACTATGGGCAACCTTCCACCCTCCATTCCTCCTCCTTCTCCCTCAGCATGCGTTCTCTAAAACTTAAAACTTCTTCCACTCTCACCTGACCTAAAATCTAAGTGTCTTATTTTCTTCTGCAACACCACTTGGCCCCAATACAAACTGGACAAGGGTTCTAAATGGCCAGAAAATAGCACTTTTGATTTCTCCATCCTACAAGACCTGGACAATTTTTGTCAAAAACTGGGCAAATGGTCTGAGGTGCCTTATGTCCAGGCATTTTTCACACTTCGTTCCCTCCCTAGTCTCTGTTCCCAATAAGACTCATCCCAAATCCTTCTTCTTTCCCTCCCACCTATCCTTTCAGTCTCAACCCCAAGCATCACTGAGCCTTGTGAATTTTCTACTGACCCATCTGACCTCTCACCTCCTCCCCAGACTGCTCCTCCTCAGGTAGCTCCCCATCAGGCTGAATCAGGCTCCAACTCTTCTTCAGCCTCTGCTCCCCCACCCTATAATCCTTCTATTACCTCCCCTCCCCACACCCAGTCTGGTTTACAGTTTCATTCTGTGACTAGCTCTCCCCCAGCTGCCCAAAAATTTCCTCTTAGAGAGGTGGCTGGAGCTGAAGGCATAGTCAGGGTACATGTGCCTTTTTCTCTATCAGACTTTTCCCAAATCAGCCAGCATTTAGCCTCTTTCCCATCAGATCCCACTAAATATATACAGAAATTCCCATATCTAACTCTGTGCTACAATTTAACCTGGAGTGACTTAAATGTCATCCTAACTTCTACCCTCTCCACAGATGAAAAGGAAAGAGTTTTTCTCTAGCCCAGTTTCATGCTGATAACTGCCAGCTCCATGAGTCAGACCTCCAGGAAGGCATTAGAACAGTTCCCCAAGTAGATCCCCAATGGAACTCTCAGGCAGATTCCCCAGATATAGCTAGGTGAGATTACAAGGTTCACTGCCTAGTTGAAGGGCTTAAAAAGGCAGCTTACAAAGCTGTTAATTATGAAAAACTTAAAGAAACTACCCAAGGTAAAGATGAAAACCCAGCCCAGTTCATGGCCCACTTAGCAGCAACCCTTAGACACTTTACTGCTCTAGACCCAGAAAGGGCAGAAGGCTGCCTTATTCTTAATATGCATTTTATCACCCAGTCAGCTCCTGACATTAGAAAAAAGCTTCAAAAATTGGAATCCGGCCCTCAAACCCCACAGCAGGAATTAATCAACCTTGCCTTCAAGGTTTACAATAATAGAGAAGAGGCAGCCAGACAGCAACTCATTTCTGAGTTACAGCTACTTGCCTCCACTGTAAGACAACCCACAACCACGTCTCCAGCATACAAGAACTTCAGAACTACCAAGTCACAGCTCCAAGGGGCTCCTTCAAAACATCCTCGTAGACCTTGCTTCAAATGCTAAAGGCCTGGCCACTAGGCCTCAGAATGCCCGCAGCCTGGGATTCCTCCCAAGCTCTGCCCTGTCTGTGCAGGCCTCCACTGGAGGTTGGACTGTCCGACTCACATCGTCGCTGCTCCTAAAGCCCCTGGAGTCCAAACCCAATGTTCCTTGGCTGACTCCTTCCCAGATCTCCTCGGCTTAGCAGCTGAAGACTGACGCGGCCTGATTGCCTCAGAAGCCCCCTGGACTACCATAGATGCTGAGTTTTGGGTAACTCTTACAGCAGAGGGTAAGTCTGTCCCCTTTTTAATCAATACAGGGGCTACCCACTCCACATTACCTTCTTTTCAAGGGCCTGTTTCCCTTGGGCCTGTAACTGTTGTGGGTATTGACGGCCAAGTTTCAAAACCCGTTAAAACTCGCCCACTCTGGTGCCAACTTGGACAACACTCTTTTATGCACTCTTTTTCAGTTATCCCCACCTGCCCAGCTCCCTTATTAGGTCTAGGCATTTTAGCCAAATTTTCTGCTTCCCTGACTATTCCTGGACTACTGCCACATCTCATTGCCACCCTTATTTCCAACACAAAGCCTCCTTTGCGTCTTCCTCTCATATCCCCCCACCTTAACCCACAAGTATGGGACACCTCCACTCCCTCCCTGGCAACCGATCACATGCCCATTACTATCCCATTAAAACCTAATCACCCTTACCCCGTTCAACACCAGTATCCCATCCCACAACAGGCTTTAAGGGGATTAAAGCCTGTTATCACATACCTGCTACAGCATGGGCTTCTAAAACCTATAAACTCTCCTTACAATTCTCTGATTCTACCTGTTCAAAAACTGGACAAGTCTTACAGGTTAGTTCAGGATCTGTGCCTTACCAACCAAATTGTTTTGCCTATCCACCTGTGGTGCCCAACCCATATACTCTCCTATCCTCAATACTTCCCTCCACAACCCCTCTATAACCCATTATTCTGTTCTGGATCTCAAACATGCTTTCTTTACTATTTCTTGCACCCTTCATCCCAGGCTCTCTTCCCTTTCACTTGGACTGACCCTGACACCCATCAGCCTCAGCAACTTACCTGGGCTGTAATGCTGCAAGGCTTCACGGACAGCCCCCACTACTTCAGTCAAGCCCAAATTTCTTCCTCATCCATTACCTATCTCAGCGTAATTCTTCATGAAAACACACGTGCTCTCCCTGCCAATCATGTCCAGCTGATCTCTCATACTCCAACCCCCTTCTACAAAACAACAACTCCTTTCCGTCCTGGGCATGGTTGGATACCTTTGTCTTTGGATACCTGGTTTTGCCATCCTAACAAAACCATTACATAAACTCATAAAAGGAAACCTAGCTGACCCTATAGATCCTAAATCCTTTCCCCACTCCTCTTTCCCTTCCTTGAAGACAGCTTTAGAGACTGCTCCCACACTAGCTCTCCCTGACTCTTCCCAACCCTTTTCATTACACACAGCTGAAGTGCAGAGCTGCACAGCTGGAATTCTTACACAAGGACTGGGACCATGCCCTGTAGTCTTTTTGTCCAAACAACTTGACTCTACTGTTTTAGGCTGGCCATCATGTCTCTGTGTGACAACCACTGCCACCCTAATGCTTTTAGAGGCCCTCAAAATCATAAACTATGCTCAACTAACTCTCTACAGCTCTCATAACTTCCAAAATATATTTTCTTCCTCACACCTGACACATATGCTTTCTGCTCCCTGGCTCCTTCAGGTGTACTCACTCTTTGTTGAGTCTCCCACAGTTACCATTGTTCCTGGCCCAGACTTCAATCTGGCCTCCTACATTATTTCTGATACTACACCTGACCCCCATGACTTTATCTCTCTGATACACCTGGCATTTGTTCCATTTCCCCATATTTCCTTCTTTCCTGTTCTTCACCCTGATCACACCTGGTTTATTGATGGCAGTTCCACCAGATCTAATCGCCACACACCAACAAAGGCAGGCTATGCTCTAGTATCTTCCACACCTATCATTGAGTCTACCATTCTGCCCCCCTCCACTACCTCTCAGCAAGCCAAACTCATTGTCTTAACTAGAGCCCTCATTCTTGCAAAGGAATTATGCATCAATACTTATACTGACTTTAAATATGTCTTCTATATCCTGCACCACCATGCTGTTATGTGGGCTGAAAGAGGTTTCCTCACTATGCAAGGGTCCTCCATCATTAATGCCTTTTTAATATAAACTCTTCTCAAGGCCAATTTACTTCCAAAGGAAGCTGGAGTCATACACTGCAAAGGCCACCAAAAGGCACCAGATCCCAACACTCAGGGCAATGCTTATGCTGATAAGGCAGCTAAAGAAGCAGCTAGCATTCCAACTTCTGTCTCTCATGGCCAGTTTTTCTCCTTCTCATCATTCATTCCCACCTACTCTCCCTCTGAAACTTCCACCTATCAGTCTCTTCCCACACAAGGCAAATGGTTCCTGGACCAAGGAAAATAACTCCTTCCAGCCTCACAGACCCATTCTATTCTATCATCATTTCATAACCTCTTCCATGTAGGTTACAAGCTGCTAGCGAACCTCTTAGAAGCTCTCATTTCCTTTCCATTGTGGAAATCTATCCTTAAGGAAATCACTTGTCAGTTTTCCATCTACTATTCTACGACTCCTCAGGGATTGTTCAAGGCCCCCTCCCTTCCCTACACATTAAGCTCAGGGATTTGCCCCTGCCCAGGACTGGCAAATTGATTTTACCCACATGCCCTGAGTGAGGAAACTAAAATACCTCTTGGTCTAAGTAGACACTTTCACTGGATGGGTAGAGGCCTTTCCCCCAGGGTCTGAAAAAGCCACCATGGTCATTTCTTCCCTTATGTCAGACACAATTCCTCGGTTTGGCTTTCCCAACTCTATGCAGTCCAATAACAGACTGGCCTTTACTAGTCAAATCACACAAGCAGTTTCTCAGGCTCTTGGTATTCAGTGAAACCTTCATATCCTTTACCATCCTCAATCTTCAGGAAAGGTAGAATGAATTAATGGTCTTTTAAAAATACATCTCACCAAGCTCAGCCTCCAACTTAACAAAAAGGACTCTGTCAAGAATAGAGCCCAAAAACTTATCAACCAAACAGGTAATTACACTGAACCCCCTTGGGTACTCTCTAATTGGATGTCTTGGCTCCTCCCAAATCTTAGTCCTTTAATACCTGTTTTTCTCCTTCTCTTATTTGGACCTTGTGTCTTCTGTTTAGTTTCTCAATTCATACAAAACCGCATCCAGGCCATCACCAATCATTGTATATGACAAATGCTCCTTCTAACAACCCCACGATATCACCCCTTACCACAAAATCTTCCTTCAGCTTAATCTCTCCCACTCTAGGTTTCCATGCCACCCCTAATCCTGCTCAAAGCAGTCCTGAGAAACACTGCCCATTATCTCTCCATATGAACCCCCAAATTTTTGCTTCCCCAACACTTCAGCACTGTTTTGTTTTATTTTTCTTATTAATATAAGAAGACAGGAATGTCAGGCCTCTGAGCCCAAGCCTGCATGTATATATCCAGATGGCCTGAAGCAAGTGAAGAATCACAAAAGAAGTGAAAATGGCCGGTTCCTGCCTTAACTGATGACATTCCACCATTGTGATTTGTTCCTGCCTCACCTTAACTGAGCGATTAACCTTGTGAAATTCCTTCTCCTGGCTCAGAACCTCTCCCACTGAGCACCTTGTGACCCCCGCCCCTGCCCTCAAGAGAACAACCCCTTTTGACTGTAATTTTCCACTACTCACCCAAATCCTATAAAACAGCCCCACCCCTATTTCCCTTCATTGACTCTCTTTTCAGACTTAGCCCGCCTGCACCCAGCTGAAATAAACAACCTTGTTGCTCACACAAAGACTGTTTGCTGCCCTCTTCACTTGGACGTGCGTGACATAATTCTTCAGCCATGTTTTAAATTTGAAGATAGTGCAGTGAGAACTAAGACCATAAAGTGATTAAAATTTGGTGTTAGATCTCTTAACTACCAGAAAAGGGAAAATAAATGAAATTAATAAAGAAAAAAATAACAGAGATTTGTGAGACAATTTCCTTTATATTCTCAACAGCCTGGTAGAAACTCAGAAGTGAAAACCTATAAGGGTACTAATAAATCACATCCTCACATCCCCCCAATAATGCTGCCAGATTTAAACATTTCTATGTCTATTAAGGAATAAACACTGTGAAAATGCACTGATAATATTAAATGTATGCCCTTCTTTTTTATTTACCTCTAATGTTATTTGCCATAATTATACACATATTAGAAATTTACTATACATATTTTAACAAACATTCTCAGTACAAATTTTTATATCATTAATTTCAAAATGTTCCTAGTTTGAGAGACATTTAATTGAGGTATCTGAAAACATATATGTTTTCTGAGATAGACTTAGCTTTACTTTCTTTTCATTTTCTTACATTGATCCTCTTGAAAGTTATTCTTTGACAATTTTCAATAATATATCTCCTGCTAGTACTTCAGTAAGAAACACAGAGGTAGATATGAACTCTGATGGTATGCTGAGAATATTAAATGCAGTATCACCCATAAGAAAAACACAAATTCCTCTGCATACTTTATATCATTTTAACTTATAATAGTAATCACAGCTTACTGTGTTTCCTGGGGATTTCCCAAGGCACAGCCAAAGGCAATCAGTTCCTCCCAGCTAGTCATAAATGTCCTGTGTTTCTTTCATTGCTTAAATATTGCCCTAAGCCCTTTTCTGTTATTATATCCCTTTGAAATGGAGTGAACCATTTCCCAAAAGACACTTTTCTAAAAGAAGGTTGGCATTTGCAACAATAAGAAGCAGCATGCACTGTGTATTAATATGAGGGCCTGAAAGACTTGACATGCATCCCTCTAATTATTTTAGAGTTCTCTTCTCTGACTGTGCATTCATTTATTATCAATAGGAATTAAAGTCTTTTAAATGTCAGTACTCCACACTACAGAAGCAGGGAAAATAAGTTAATACTAAGCAATGTCTATTGAGGTTTCTTTTTTCTGTAAAAGCAGAGAGAAACATTTTCCTTAATGTTATTTTTTTCCTATTTCATGCAGATATACCAATTATGATAAATTATGATTATGATATTCTTTTCAGAGAAAAAGGACAGAGAAAAGAACCCCCCAAAAAACCTTATAAAAAACTAACAGATGAAGTTAATCATTCTAAAACACACACCTGACATATACAAATATCCATCAATAATTCCCCCAAAACGGAAGAACTCAAGATTTGCTGGATCCACAGGTGTACTACAAGTCTGCCTTTACCTACTTTTTAACTTTACCTGCCACTTTTCCAATTAACATTCAGACTGGTTGCTAAATAGAAAATGGAAAAATAGGTAGAATGTGGAATGCAGGAAGGAATGAGATAAATCTGCAAAGTTTGTCTTGACTTGTTAAATCTCAACTATATTTGAATAAGTTTTATATTGAAGGTGCAGCGATTTTCCTATTATCTGGAATCAGGCATGCAAAATATTCAGGAGCAGGAAAAAAATGTGAACCTGAAAGTGAAATGGTTCAAAAGTAGTAAGAATGATATTACCAAATATTCCATAGCCAAGAATATAGCCTTACTTAGGCCAGAAATAAGCCAGAAATAATTTTTAATAATGTATATCCGTATGGTAAGCATTTTATTTTAACTTAAAATAAGTGGAAAACCATTCAGTCATCCATATTTTAACATGGGACCAAGCCCTTTTCTTTGAGTTAGTGTCTTATGCCTGTCTCTTTCCTCTTTTTTGCATAGTCACACAGTAAAGCATCTTCCTCAAATTCCAGCTTAAGGCTGGGTGCAGTGGCTCAGGCTTGTAATCCCAGCACTTTGGGAAGCCGAGGTGGGCAGAGCACAGCATCAGTTTATACAGACCATTCTGGCTAACACTGAGAAACCGTCTCTACTAAAAATATAAAAAATTAGCAGGACATGGTGGCGGGCACCTATAGTCCCAGCTACTCCGAGACTGAGGCAGGAGAATGGCAGGAACCTGGGAGGGGGAGCTTGGGGTGAGCGGAGATCGCACCACTGCACTCCAGCCTGGGCCAACAGATGAGACTCTGTCTCAAAAAAAAAAAACAAACAAAAAAAAACAATTCCAGCTTCAGTTAAAGTGGTCTTACAGCTTAAAATTCCTTGCAAAACAATCTTACATGGTTTGGCTCTGTGTCCCCACCCAAATCTCATCTTGAATTGTAGTTCCCATAATTTCCACGTGTTGTAGTAGGGACATAGTGGGAGATAATTGAATCATAAGGGCAGTTTCCCCCCTACTGTTCTCATAAATCTCACAAGATCTCATGGTTTTACAAGGGGATTCCGCTTTCTCTTCTTTCTCTTTCTCTCTTACTGCTGCCATGTAAGAAGTGCCTTTTGCCTTCCATGATTGTAAGGCCTCCCCAGCCACATGAAACTGTGAGTCCATTAAATCTACTTTTCTTCCCAGTCTCGGTTATGTCTTTACAAGTAGTGTGAAAATGGACTAAAACACTTTCTTTGTATTTACTTGTTTTCCCAAAATTTTTCAATGTTTAAAATACTTCCTAAAGTATTCAACTTAGTTTTGCTCATTCTTTCCACTTGCTTATTTTATCTCTTTACCTAATATTGAACTAGTTCACTTAATAACAATACAATTTAAAATAACCATTACAACTACAATAAAAAGGTGTGAAGGAAACAATTAATGGAACAGAAACAAACAAACCAATAGAAGTGGTACCTATCACCTTCAACACCATGGCTCTACAGAATACAACTGGCATTTGAATTAATCCAGTGAGAAAGTTAATTGGAATTTTCCTATAATGTGAAATGATCAAATGAATGTTACACTTTGTTCAGAGCTTATTTTTTTATTAATATAGGCCTAAGGTTTGACAGGAACATATGTTATCAAAAATTATTTTCTTATATCTATATGGAAATCATCAGTTATCTGGAAAATCAACCTAATTCACTGTAGCTCACACCCTTCTGTTGGTAACTTACGGGGTTTTGTATTAATATACAATAGCTTATGATTGTATACATCATACTTCATTCAGGAGCTTAATTTTTAAATTGTTTACTGAAACAGTTCTAAATTAATCACAATTCCATAGAATGATTTTAAATACTGATGTCAAATTTTAGTATTTGGTAAGTGACATTAATCTATAATTTCTCCGATAGGCTAAAAGTTGAAGTCATTGGCTACTGAAAATTCTAGTGAGATCTCTAAGGAAATGTAATTGAGTGACTTCACATATTTCTTTCTTATGGTTTATAAAATAAATATAAAAATTATTCATACACAATGAATGCTAATTGTACCAAACAACAGAAAGAAAAACAAATGTAGAAAAATAATATATGGGATATATTGATTAGTCATATATACAGAGAAACATTTTAATATCTTTATAATATTTCGATAAAATTTTTTCTTCATCAGGGATTTACCCTCCTAGTTATAATCAGATTTTTCTTTCATGAACCACAATCATGAGGACAGAGATAAAACTAGTTAAGAAGTCTTTTCAGTCTATAGCCATACTACCCTGAATGCGTCTGATCTCTATCTCAGAAGCTAAGCAGGGTCAGAATTAGTTAATACTTGGATGGAATGCCTTAAACATAAAAACTGTTTTCCATGTTCTCCACACATAACAGTGGTAACATAAAATTTAAAAAATTTATTATACTTTATAAAATATAGATCTCACAATTGTAGTGTGAGAGTGTTTCACGGGAAAAACATCCAGGATTGTGTTTTTGAAAAGAAAATATAAAGGAAGCTTTAAGCATCAGAGAAGAGTTGGATAATTCTTTTCCAAAAATGCTCAAATGCCCCATTTATTAAAGAACAAGCTAATTTGGAATGACTTTAGGGAAACAACAATACAAAGCCATTTATTATAAAGAAAATGCCCTGTATCTAAAATATTAGAAACGAGAAAGATTATGAAGTACCTACCTGATACTAACTACAACCATGATTTTTTATTGTGCAATCAACTATTCATTTTCCCATTATCCATTAAAATGATAAAATTGTGTGAAACATTTAAACTCAAGGAAAGATGGTAGCACTTCTTTACAGTTCTTTGTTAATAAAAATTAATTTGTGCTCTCCTGAGGAAGACAGTCATTCCTATAATATAAAAGTGCTTTCAAAAAATTACAACAGTCTCTTCCTCACTCATAAATTTTTCATCCTGGTTTGTTAAAAGTCAGCAGAACACATATTTATGGCTCGAGTACATGGTAGTATAATTATTTCTCTATTTCCTTCTTTTGTCAACATTTAAAATATAAAAAATATAATCTTACTGTGAATAAGCAATATTCTTGTGAAATGGGTAGCTTTGGAAGAAACTTCAAGTTGTCCTTTTATTTTGACAAACCACATAGATTTTTAAATATTGATTACATATCTTATACATATAATGGTAAAGAAAAAAGTAGCTTACATCTTTAGAAACTCTTAATGTGGAAGTAGGAGAACTTTTCCAGCATCCATTTATTTAAAAAAGATTTTCCAATTTTAATTATTATTATTTTTCCATAAAATGTTGCTCTTCAGACCACACTATCCCAGGTTTTTTATTTTCTCTTTATGGATATTGGCTTTGAAATCTCCTAATGCCCAATATTGAAAATAATTTCAGTATATATCAAATGTCATCATCTTGGCATATAAAGCAGAAAATTGGAAGTAAATTTTGCCTTAGATATCTAAAGGACTCTGTCAGAGATGTATGCTAGGGTAATAGCTAGGAAAATGTGGGTCAGTTATTTTATAGAACTCAGCATCCTCTGAATTTGCAGTCTGTGTGCTCATTTTGTAATGTAACTTTCAAGTGATATATATTTAGGAAAATCAATAATTTGAGATCTTTCTGTAGACAGATAAAGAAAAATGAATAAATTTGAATTTTAAAATTTGGCAGTAGGCTACAAAAATTTAAGTGCTGAATGTCGCGATTAAAATTAACCTCTTCAGACCCATATCAAGTAGAAAATGTAAGCACTTTATTCACATACTTGTTACGCTTCTAGCAAAACAAGCATTTAAAATAGTCACTGCAAGATGGTTAGTCAAGTTTATTGAGGCAAATCTCTGAATACTAGGCATAGCTATTTTGATTGCTTTTTTATAGGATATGCTTGAGCAAGCAGCAAATTTAAGTATACACACATAAACAGTTGTCAAATACATGCATGTTTCAGTATATTTTCACATATCCCATTTTATTTGCTTCTTACAAAATTTGCATGGGCTGGGTAATATTACTCCTATTTTACAGACGATGATATTAAGGCCCAGACTGGTTACATAACTTGTGTTACATACTAAGTGTTAATTACTAGAGCAAATGAACCTAAAGGTAAAGTGAGTCAGGCTGTGCTAACCTGAGTTAAGGCTGAGCAATTAAGTGTCTTTGAATATGTTTGTATTTTTTCATATGATAGGAGCCTCATGTTTAAATCACAGAGATTGAAATGTAATTATACTCTTGTATAATGTTGAGTTAGATTATACATATTATTGAAAATTTTCTCCTACAGTATTGTCCTATTTGGATATGGTAAAAATGTCACGGAGAGGCTAGAAACTCATAAAAAATAATTAAAGAGCTTTATGATCTTTTAAAAATTTTAAATTTAATTGGAATTTAGGTCCTTTGGCAAGAATGGAATAGAAATGTGTTTTTGCTATGAATCTATACCTATATTGAGGAAAGTTATAAAGCTATAATCCCCTTCTATACTTTGTAATCAGACTGCACTTATTCATTTATTTGTTAATTCAGTATACATTCATTGAGTATCTATGAGTATTTTCAGACACTATTCTATATTTCAGTAACATGTTCAACTGTGGGCAATTCAGTTAAAAAGAAAAGAAAATTATAACACATACCTTGAGTGCCTATGAGGTACCAGACATTTTCATGTCAAATAAAAATTATTATTATTTCAATAAAAATGATGGTTATTAACATGTATTGAGAGCTTATTTTGTCCTAAATATATAAAGAACATTAATTATTGTAAACTCACAAGAAACTTAAGAGGTAGATTTATTTTTATCCTTATCTTCCAAGAAGGTTTCAGAGCCACAACCTGTAAGCTAAGATTTGAACCCAAATAATTTGGTGGCAGACCCTTGTTCATCACCACACACTGTATCTACTTTTTTATAACCTATAAGTACTTTTCATACATTATTTATTATAATTTTCACTTTAATCCTCTAGGGATTATTTTACCATCATTTTACAATTCAGGAAATTGAAGCTTATGAAAGAGGTTAAAAATTTGTCTCAAGTTATACATTTCTATCCTATTCTCAACTCTACCATGCACAGTTATATTGAGGCTGTTTAGTACTAGATTACTCAGGAGCAGATTAAGCATATCTTTTGGTCACTAGCTAAATAAACGTACAAAAAATGGACATACATACTTCAAAAATAGTATATTTGTTGCTTAATAATTTTAAAAATCAACATAGTGAAGACAAAAGCTATAACATAATTATATTGCTTTGTTGCTTCTATCTGGTTCACTCTTGTTTTCATTTGAATTACATATGTGAGGGGTGAAGTGGAAGTGATAAGACACTACAGTTTTCCATGCTCAGAGCTTCTAAATGTCTTACTCCTATTCTGTATATCTCATTTAATATTCACAAAAGTTACAAAAGTTAGCATTATTTGTGGAAGGAGGGAAGCTGAGAATATTGAATAGTTTGCTAAAGTTCACAAGATTATTATGTACATAGTAGATATTAAGTGTAAATGAAAGGCATTATGACTCCAAAATCCAGATTCATTCCAAGATACCACATTGAAAACTAGTCTAGTTAGTAGAAAGCTACTGGGGTAATGAGGAGATTTAAAATCACATCATAAGGAAAGCAATCAAAAGAAATAAAGAGATTATTCTGAAGAGAAAACTCAGGGTACTAGTGACAGACTTGGAATTGACCCAAGAACTTGATCAGCAGTCAAAACTAATGCTAGGGGTGTTTGGGTAGAGACTGAGTCACCACTTGGGGATGATGGAAAGACTGTACAAGCACTAATGTTAAGGAGCAAGGCATTTAGAACACTGGCTCTCAACCATGGCTATATTTGGATATCATCTGAAAAATTAAAAAAAATGTTCATGTGTTGGTACCACTTCCATCTATTCTGATTTAATTGGTATAAGGTGCAGCCAAGGCATGAGGACTTTTTTTAAAACTCCCTAGGTAAGTGGTTGTAACATTTAGTAGAATTTGACAACTAGATAATAAGTCCGGTCAAGTGTCTATCACTCTTGAGAGTCTTTTGCCATAAGAAGACTCAAACGTAATAGAACCATGAACAATAGCAGTTTTGGAAATTGATGTTTAACAAAAGACCGTCTTCTATCACACAGTAGTTTAGAGTACATATTTGGAATCAAACAGAATATAATTCTGTGTCTGCCAACTAATCTCTCTAAGGTTTGGTTGTTTCATCTATACAGTGGGATACTAACATTTCCCCCGTTATGGACTAGTTAAGAGGATTAATAAAAGATCAGGCACAACACCTATGAAACAGTAGTTATTACTTATATGATTAATTACAGTGAGGTAGAAAGTACTGTAGAGCACTTTTTTCCCTATCTCCAAGACCATCCATGGGTATATATGTGTATATTGGGGAAGTGGTGTGTGGGAAGAACAGTGTGTTATGCTGTTGGATAATTATTGACCTCTTTTTCTCCTTGGCTTTTTTATTGCTTAATCAGTGTTCTATTATTTTTAAGGTGAAAGTGTAAGCTTACTAAGGTAATTAAAAATAATAGAATAGAGAATCTAAGGTCATAAGCACCCAGCTATATATCCATAGTAACCCCGAATGTTAATACTGCTGTGAATTGCATTAATTTTGACTTTTGTCTGTCTGTGAGTCCAACAGGAAATAATAACAGGAAAGTACAAACATATTCAAACATTCAGCTACCATTGTTCTTTGTTTTTAATCTTATTGCAACAGATTCTTTTCACAAATGCTTCTAAATTGAACAAACTTCCTTTTGTAAGAATACCAAGGTCTTACATGCACACATATGTTTATTGCATCACTGTTCACAATAGTAAAGACTTGGAACCAACCCAAATGCCCATCAATGATAGACTAGATAAAGAAAATGTGGCACATATACACCATGGAATGCTATGCAGCCATAAAAAAAAGGATGAGTTAATGTTCTTTGCAGGGACATGGATGAAGCTGGAAACCTTCATTCTCAGCAAACCAACACAGGGACAGAAAACCAAACACCGTATGTTTTCCTTCATAAGTGAGAGCTGAACAATGAGAATACATGGACACAGGGAGGGGAACATCACACCCTGGGGCCTGTTGGAGGGTGGGGGGCTAGGGGAGGTAGAGCATTAGGAGAAATACCTAATGAAGATGGCAGGTTGATGGGTGCAGCAAACCACCATGGCACGTGTATACCTATGTAACAAACCTGCACGTTCTGCACATGTACCCCAAAAGTTAAAGTATTAAAAAAATAAAAAAAGACTACCAAGGTCTTGTGTATGTTTGTATGAGTTGATATCCTTTCATGATTATTTCAGCTTCTTTTAGAACTATAAGGAAAATAAATGTCAGAAAACAGGTTCATATTAATGCTTTGAGAGCAAATATGTATCCCATTTCATACAAAATATTTTATTAAAACAATTCATGAAACCAATGTTTTTGTTTTTAAAGAATGGAATGAAGCAATAAATCTGCTAAGTCCCTTGAATATGCATCTTTAAGGCAACTTTCATATGGAGCATTTTACTTCCATTAAGATGCTTTCAAATGTTGCTTCCATCTAGACTGTTTCAATAATGTCATTTTATTTTTCAATTATCCTTATGTTTTTATTTACTTAAAAGTTTTTCTTTATTTTTCCAAACCTCTTTCCTACAATGTACAGTTGTTTTTGTAGCAAGCTGAATTTAGATTTCATTTTCATACTATTATCAGAATTTAAAGCCATTTTTGAGCAATTGCTCTCAGGTTCCTACTTCATAGATTTATGAAAAGGAAGAAACACAGTACTGTAATTAAGTACTATTATTCTGGCCCCAACTTCAGTACATTGTGACCATGGACAAGTTACTTAAATTCTCTGCTTCATTTTTCACCTGCAAATTGATTAAATGAATAATATTTATAAAGCATTTAGATTATGGTCTGGTATTTTGTAAGTCCACAAAACTGAGCATAATGGATTTATTTTTGCATATTAGCATAGGACTTGACATATAATAAGTAGGAAATGAATAAATCTGAAATCACTCAGTTATATTCACAACTAATTATATGTACAAACTCAAATAATCACAATAGCTTTAAACTTTCATAACTTAGCCTTAAACACAAAGATAATAATACTTAGTTTGTGTCACACAATTGCAGTGACAGTCAACTGATGTCTAACATGCTTTGCTAATTCAGGTTATGAAATATTGATATGAACTCAAATTATCTGATAATGTATTTTTATGTGTCAAGCAGAAAAGAGTTTGCTTAATGCAGGAAGCATAGCTTTGGGAAAGATACGAGCTCGTCCCAGGAAGAGGGTGTTCTGTACCAAGGAAATTTCTGAAAATATTGCTGATAATTTTAAAAATTGCATCCTATTGTATCTTACTGCACACAAAATATTAGCTATCTAGTTTTTTAAAGAGTTGCCTTAAGTAATTTTTGGTGCATTACAATTTTATATGTGGTCTACCTTTGATTCTCACATTGTGAAAAAAATACATTTCTACTCAACTGACTCAAAATGATCACAAATTCTAAATTAGTGAAATCTAAAGTTGTAAAACTAATTTTAAAAACCTCAGCATTTGTTCAGCATAACATAAATAGATAATTGACATTTTATATATTTAAAATATTGGGTATGAAGTCTCATTTCCCAGTGAAAATTTCAACTATTTCTTTGTTCTTTCTCTTTCTTTTGGAGAATGATGTCTTACTAAAGCGAAATCGTTAATCGTGAACAGCCTCCAGTTAAATGCTTAAGTATTAAAATAAATCTTTTATTACCACAAATATTTCTGAGTAAAGTTATAGCTCAATAAGGAAGACATATTTCCATCTTAAAGTTACCATTAAATATTTAACTTGTAGTCTCTTGGCACATTTGTAGCTCATGTAGAAGAAACATTTGCATTTCCTTTTCCACAGAGGGCATTTAATACTAAGGTGAACCATTCTAAGTCAGAACATGCTGAATGTTTTCTCCACAAATACCTAAATTTAAGTTCACTGAGTGGTTACAACAAAAGACAAGTTTACTTTCATTATGTGCCCTTAGTATTTTTCATTCTTAATAAGATACTTTTTAACAAAATGTTTGTTCCTTTGTTTAATTTTAATAAGTCATTTAAACACTTTGGAATAAATAGACTTAGTTGCCCATTTTACATTAGGATATGGGTCTAGATATGCAGAAATGGGGTGTGTGTGTATGTATTCCAACTTTATTAAATACACATAATTTAAATACAGTATGCAAGTCAAACCGTGAATATTAAAATGTATTTTTTCATGTTGCGTTTAGGTTGATATTAAAAAAATTTAGGATTGATTACTGTCTGAACTTTCTTTTTGAAAAAGAAAACAAATATTTCATTGTATCTTGTGAATTCTACTTCATTAGTGGACTACTTTGGGACATGATATAACTTATTAGAATAAAATAAAAGCCAATGAGAAATTATTTGTTTTCTAACATATCTAAATATATGCTAATACATTTTCTTATTCTATGTTTTTACTGATAATGTCACTCCTCATTTCATCTAAGGTAAATTCTGTTAGTATTTGGGGGCTACAGTGATGCTTTCTACCCACATATGAATTTAGAAAGAGTGAAACAAGATTTATCTCTTAAAATGTATAAACAGACAAATAACAAGTCACAAAGTGACCGAATAATTTCTAGGGCTTTTAGGAGTATGTTGTGATTGACTACACTATTAGCATACCTAAAGAATGAATATGTCAGCCAGAAGGGAGCTTGTTTGGCCCAAGAAGCATAACATGGGGAAAGATATGGTTTCTACCCAAGAAGAGGTTCTGTTTCAAGAATGCTGCCTTGTAAGTTTATTGCCAGTATAATGTTACTTAACATCAAAATGAAACAACTGATTATTTCATTAATTAACATGCTTGCTATGCCAATTTTATTATAATGTGGCTTTTTTTGTGCCACCTACATGGCGGTAAGGTTGAATAATTTAACTGCTTCTCTGGTGTAGTATTGTTCCAAAACTTGAGTAAATCAGAATCCTGAATTTATACATCAGTCTCATGAACTCAGTTTTTTTGAGTCTGCCCACAAGGGTGATGGATTTGCTCTTAAAATGCTAAAAGTAGTTTATCATTCTGTAATGCTAATGGTTAGGCACTGCACTTTTGAAAACTCACTATCAACTGTGGCATTCCCTCAATAATAATAGTAATAAGGTTATTAGACACTTATATAGATAGATCTAACATGTCAGACATTATTGTAAGCACTTTTAATACATCCTATGGTTATAAGAGGTCTGTGAGTTAAATATTTTCATTATGTTCTTTTTTCAGATGAAGAAATTGACTCAGAAAAATAAATGGTAAATGCTGTCATCAAACCCAGATATTCTGTCTCAGAAACTATGCCCTTGACCTCTATGTGCCAGAATACTTAGAAGGAACTTTTCAATATGATCATTAATCTTCTACAATGCTTATTACATTGTGTTCTAGGGATGCTATTATATTTCCAGTCAAATATTGAAATTATTAGAAAATAGAAATGACTTTTAAATTATTTTTAGAATAATTACCTATAACATTTTAAAATGCAGAAAGCTCAAAAAGTTAACTATGTTTTCCCCCAAAATTAAAAATATATATATTGTTAAGGTACACATGACATAAAATTCAGCATCTTAACCACTTCTGAGTATGCAATTTAGTGGTATTAAATACATTCATAATGTTGTACAACTATCGCCCCCATCCAGCTCCATAACGAATCTTGTAAAATGGAAGATTTGTAGCCATCGAAAGTTAACTCCTCCTTTTCTCTCTTCACTCAGTGTCTTACAACCACCATTCTATTTCCAGCATCTATAATTTTACTCCAAGTACCTAATATAAGTAGAATCATATAGTATTTGTCATTTTATGATTGGCTTATTTCACATAGCATGATGTCCTCAAGATTGACCCATGCTGAAGCACATCAGAATTCCTCTATAAATCTGAATAATATTCCACTGTATACATCTATACACCACATTTCGACTTAATTTGTATCCTAAGGATAGATTTGTAGTCTATCTTGGAAAATATCCCATGTGCAATTGAGAAGAATGTGTTTGCTGTTGTCCGGTTAAGTGTTCTGTGTATATGTCTGTTAGATCTATTTGGTTTATTGTGTCAATTCTAATATTTCCTTGCTTATCTTCTGTTTGGTTGTTCCATCCATGATTGAGAAAGGAGTACTGAAGTTTTTATTTCTCCCTTAAATTGTGTGTTTTTGCTTCATATATTTTGATAGTCTGTTACTGATATGGTTTCAATCTGTGTCCCTGACCAAATCTCACATTGAATTGTAATCCCCAATGTTGGAGGTGGGGCCTGGTGGGAGGTGATTGGATCTTGCAGGCAGTTTCTGACAAATAGTTTAGCACCGTCCTCCTTAGTACTGTCCTTGTGATAGTGAGTTCTTGTGAGATCTGGTTATTTTAAAGTGTGTAGCACCTCCTCCGACCCCTCTCTTGCTCCTTCTTCCACCATGTGAGATGTCTCAATCCCCCTTTGCCTTCTGCCATGACTGGAGGTTTCCTGAGAAACCTCCAGAAGCAGAAGCTGCTATGCTTCCTATAAGCCTGCAGAACCATGAGGCATATTCCTTTATAGCAATGAAACAATGAACTAATACAGTTACTATGTGCATAAATGTTTATAATTGTTATATCTTATTGTTTAAATTTGTATATCTTATTAAGCCTATTTTGTCTAATATTAGTATAGTGGCCACCCCTGCTCCCTTTTGGTTACTATATCCTTAGAATATATTTTTCATCCTTTTACTTTCATATTTGTGTCTTTGGTTCTAAAGTGATTCCTTTATAGATAGCATATACATTTGACCCATGAACAGTGCAGGGTATAGGAGTGTTGAACCCCACACAGTTGAAAATCTGCATATAAATCTTGACTGAAAGCATACCAATAGCATAGACAATCGATTAACATATATTTAATATGTTATATAAATTATATACTGTATTCTTAAAGTAAGCCAGAGAAAAGAAAATGTCATTCAGAAAATCATAAGGAAGAGAAAACATTTACTACTCATTGAGTGGCAGTAGATCATCATATAGGTCTTTATCCTCATTGTCTCCACTTTGAGTAGGCTGAGCAGAAGAAAGAGGAAGAGTTGGTCTTAATATCTTAGAAGTGGCAGAAGTGTAAGAAAATCTGCATATAAGTGAACCCATGCAGTTCAAGCCCATGCTGTTCAAGAGTCAACTGTAGCTCGATCCCCCTCTTTTCTTTTTTTTTTTTTCCCCCTTTTTTGGTCCATTCTGCCAATCTCTCTTTTGATTCAGGTGTTTAATTCATTTACACTTAACACACTTACTAATAAGGAGGTATTTAGTTATGTCATTTTACTAGTTGCATCTTTTGATTTGCCTTATGCTTACTTGTCCCTCATTTCCTGCATTGCTATCTTCCTTTGTGTTCAGTTGTGTTTTGGCAGTGAAACATTAAAAAAAAATAGGAAATTTCTTTCTCATTTCCTTTTGTGTATACATTTAATGTGGTAAAGTTATATAGCATTCTAATTTGAATGTATTCTAGCTAAACTTCAATAACATACACAAACCATGCTTCTTTTCAGCTACATTCACATCCATTTTGGTTGGTGAAGTCACAGAATTGAATCTTTATGCATTAAGTGACCAACGTATTAAAAAATAATTTCTTTAAATGCATTAGTCATTTAAATTATGTAGAAATAAAATGTGGAGTTGCAAACCAAAGTTACAATAATGTTAGTTTTCAGATTGATATTTCTGAATCTATGTAGTCTCTGAAATCATGCAGCAAACAAAAGTGGAGATACAAACCATTGTTAAAATAGTACTAGTTTTTATGATTGTCTATGTACCTATCTCTATTTAAATATTTTTTTCACACATCTTATTTTTAAGTTATTGTTTTGTGTCCTTCTATTTCACTCTGCAGGACTTCACTAAGTATTTCTCACAGAGTAAGTAGGTATAGTGATAAGAAACTCCCTCAGTTTTTGTTTGTCTGGGAAAGTCTACATTTCCTCTCTCACTTTTGAAGGATAGTTTTGCCAGATATAGAATTATTGGTTGACAACAATTTTTTCCTTTCAGCACTTTGAATATATCGGCCCACTGTCCTCTGTCTCCCAAAAATTCTGATGAGAAATCTGTTGATAATCTTATTGAAGATCCCACATATGTAATAAATTGCTTTTCTCCTGATGCTTTCAAGATTTTCTCTGTCTTTGAAAAGTTTGATTATAATGTGTCTCTTTTAGTTCTTCTTACTTGGAGTTTATTGAGCTTCTTGGATGTTTATATTCATGTCTTTCATCAAATTTGAAAAATTTTCAGCCGTTATTTCCTCAAATATTCTCTCTACCGTAACCATATCTCTTCTGTTACTCACACAGATTTGATGGCAACTGCTGAGTGACAACACCAACTATATTAAAAACTCTCATTAATTACAACTGAAAATAGGACCATTATGTTTACATATTATTATATGGCATATAGGTACATATAACCCTATTCTATGTACGTATGTAATATTACATAATTTTAACTGATTTAAATGAACAAATGTAATTGAGAAACTTTTATGTATAAATATGCTTGCTTAAATTAGATAACTGGACATAACTTCTAATTTCAAATATTACTAAACAGTTATGTGAGAACCCACAAATGTCTAGGTACAGGGCATGCTGGTTAGATTATATATATTTATGTATATAATGCCAGATAACTACATAATTAACTTTATCTCTTGAGGAAGTATAACACTTCCAGGATTGAATTCTGCCCTCATTATCTGCAATGTGACTATAATGGACTGAATATTTGTGTCCCTTCCCCTTAAATTTATATATTAAGTCCTTTATCCCCAGTTTTCTGGTATTTGGAGGTGGAGGCTTTGGGAGGTAATTAGATCATGAGGGTAGAGCCTTCATGAATAGAAGTAGTGCCTGCACAATAAGGGAAATGATCTTTCTCTCCACCATGTGAAGATACAGCAGGAAAGTGGCAGTCAACAAGCCAGGAGCAAGGCCCTCACTAGAACCCAACCATGCTGGCACCCTGATTTTGGACTTCTAGCCTCCAAAACTGTGTAAAATAAATTTCTAGTTTTAAGCTACCTAGTGTAAGGTATTTGTTATAGCAGCCTGAGCAACAACAGTGACCTACCTTTGATAGATTCTCTTTGTTTCAGTGTTCTTCCTCTCTACAGTGAGGATAATGGGTATACCTACTTCAGGGGTTTGTTGGGAAAGTATAAGGAGAAAATATATGTGTAAAATACTCAGCATTAGGCACAAGACAGTTCATTTTGTATGTCACCATGTTTGTAATTTTTAATGAGATATTATACATTTTTATTTCGATTTTCTGAGTTATAAATGCAATTTTGGAGTATCCTGCTGGTGGTTTACTTGATACTTCCTTTTCTGTTTTTAAATCACAATAGTTTAGAATTGCTAGAGATTTGGGAAGAAAAGCAATATTAATAATTTCTAATACCACTCACCAATATAGGTTTGCACTGTGTTTAAAAAAAAAAAATTCTTCAAGTTCAATTTTATCACTTTGGAAGATACTTTGAGAACAGAACTACCAAAAAAATGGCACCATTTAAATATCTAGGATGTGAGTAATGTCTAGTTTGCCATCTATTGAAAGAAACTTTGCAAAGCCACACTATACAATAAAAATCACTGGTTTTTTTTGTTTGTTTGTTTTTGTTTTTAAATTTGTGTGCATGGCTAAAACACAATTCTAAATTTAGGGGAACCCAAATGAATGAAATATACCTATTTGCCTAGTCATTTCTCTACCGCTCACAATTATATGTAAAATTAAACAGGAAATGTTGGGAAAATCATATCTTAACTACATTTTAGTTTTATTTAATGTTTTTTTTTTAGCTCTGCTAAGTATAGTAAAGCAATAAACACACCTGTACACACACATACACACTTGCATAAATAAGTGCTCCATGTAATCAAACACAGAGTAGTATCTGTTGTAAACTGCCTTTAAGAAACAAAAATCCAATCCATTTAAAACAATAAGAAATAAATTTCCAATTTTTTTCAAGCCATCTGGACAGATGATAGAAATAATCTGAATTCTTGATCAGTTCACAGATGTGTGAAAGGTGTGGGCAACCACTTATTCTATCACATAAGTCAAATTCATCTAAAGGTCCTTCAGGAGCCGGTGAAGGACATTTCTAAGGAGAAAGAGTTTAAGGGAAATCATAGTCCTAAACAAAATTGTGTGTCATGGAATAATGGAAATGAACAAATCCCTGAATGACATTTTAGTTTTGAACATCTTGCATTCTGAGAAAGCAGTTTTTTCATTCAGTACTACAACCTTTTCTTTCCCCCAGAACACTTACTATGTGTCAAGAGCTTGCCAAGTTCTTGGAGTTAAGATTAATAGGAAATGGTCTCTGCCCTCAAGGAGCTGACAGTTCCAGCTGAGAAACCATGAATAGGTGCACAGCCTATTAAGTATCCGATACCCAGGAGAAACTTAATAGATATTTTCTTACTTAATGAATATTGGTTATATGGAAACTACCAAGATAGCAGAAAGTATAAACAAACTTTAGGACTCAGAAAAGACTTTCTGGAAAAGATGAAAACTGATTTTTAAAGAAAGGAAGAGACTTCTAGACTTAAGGAATAATTTAAGTAAAGGCCTAGAACAGGAAACCTACAAACAGTTGATTGGTCTGCTAACAGTGACAAGTGTGAGGTAGAATAAAGCCATTATCGCTTCAGAGACAGAAAGTGAGGCAATATTGAAAGGCAGGTGATCCAAAAAAGTGAACCTTCTAGGAACGGTCATAGAAAGTGAATCCTAGAGCTCTAGGGTTCCTCCAGCTTTTGTACTTGAAACCTTCTAAGATTAAACTGAAAACATATTTTCTTTTGTAGCCACATCTCTCATAGCCCTTCTTAGCAAGTAAATGTAAACTACTGAGAAAAGAAAAAGGACTTTTTCCTCCCCCTTGGTTACAATAATAGTACTGTCACAGTCTTTCAAAACATGTGACAACTAAAAACGTGGTAATGACTTAAAATGTCAAACAAATCAAGTCTTCAAATTTTAGGGAAAAAAAACCCAAAAAACTACACCCTGAATTTTCAGATAAATGTTTTATTTTAGAATAGTTTCTGATTCACAGAAAAATTTCAGTAAAATTTCTACTTGATTTATGTGATTTATACGGTGATTAAATTCAACCCAGCTTTTAAAAGTCTACAGAATAGACAGAAGCAAGGGCAAAAGAGAAAACTGATATCATAAAGACCTCTACAGCAAAGTGCATCCCCACCTCTATAGAGAATGACAGAGAACCTTTTAATTTTCATTAAGCACTTAATTTTTTCTAATAATTTTTGTTTTAGAATAGAGTTACCAAAAAAATAAAGAAAATATAGAATCCTCATGCATACCAGTTCCAGTATCCACAATAATATCTTACATTTGTATAGTACATTTTTAATAATTAATAATTAATATTGATACCTTATTATTAACTAAAGTCGGTATCTTTTTTCAGATTTTTCTTAGTTTTTACCTAATATCCTTTTTCTGTTTCAGAAACTCATCCAGGATACCACATTACATTTAACCATCATGTCTCCTAAGGTCCTCTTGGGCTGTGACAGTTTCTCAGACAGTCCTTGTTTTTGAATCACTTTGATAGTTTTGAGGGGTATTGTTCAGGTAATTTGCAGATTGTAGCTTACTTGGGATTTATCTGATGTTTTTATAAGATTACATTCTGAAGTTATGAGTTTTTCTGAGAAAAACCATCAAGGTAAAGTGCCAGTCGATAAGATAACAAGGATTCACACTGCCAACATGATTTGGATAACAAGGATTCACACTGCCAACATGACTCAGCATTGTTTATGTTGACCTTGCTCACCTGACTGAGGTAGTGGTTTTCCATTTTCTCTACTATACAGTTTGTTTTTCTCTTCTTGCCACACTCTAGGAGAAAATCCCTGTGTGCCGCTGATACTTAAACGTAAAGTGTAGGGATTATGTTGTACTTCCTTGAGGGATAAATACCTAAATAAATTAGTTGGAATTTTATGCCAAGATTTCCCTCATTTATTTGTTTATTCCTTTATATATGAGTGTACATGTGGGTATTTATCTTATTCTTTGGATTATAATCCAATACTATTTTGTTTATCTTGTTTCTAGCATTGAACATTGGGAGCTCTTTCAGTTGCCTTTTTGACTTACCACAAATATATGTGTTGTTTTCTTTTTTCTTGCTGTCGTTTCTCAGAACACGCCCTTAGTTTCTGGCACTATAACACCTATAACACATAATGCTCCAGGATTATCTTGTATACTTCCTGCCTAAGTCCTAGAATCAGGCATTTATCCAAGGAGTCCCAGTTCCTTTTTTTTTTTTTTTTTTTTTTTTTGAGAAAGAGTCTCACTCTGTTACACAGGCTGGAGCACAGTGGTGTAATCTCAACTCACTGCAACCTCCAACTGTCAGGTTTGAGTGATTCTCCTGTCTCAGCTCCCAATTAGCTGGGACTATAGACACGTACCACCACACTCAGCTAATTTTTATATTTTCAGTAGAGACAGGGTTTTGCCATGTTGGCCATGCTGATCTCGAATTCCCGGCCTCAAGTGATCACTGGCCTCAATTTCTCAAAGTGCTGGGATTACAGGCGTCGGTCACCACACCAGGCCCTGGTTCCTTTTATGGGAGAATAATATTAAAAACCAAGACATGAGCTCTAGTGTGCTTGTTAGTGTGTCATTGCCTCTAGGTCCTCTCAGTTGAGAGACCAAGGAAATATATGTGTGTCTCATAACCCATTTAGCTAAACATAAATTCATAGTGCTGTCCTAACTCTAATCTGGAACTACCTGGATTGTTCCAGGATCATCCTGGCTTATTTGTAACCTAACATTTCAATCCTGGCTTCCATCATTAACCAACCATCTACTTAATTCTTTAATTCCAGTATTTTTAAACTCTATATTCTTGTCAGCTATTGTAATATCATGTGCAATATCTCTGGTTAGGGCTGGTTGAAATGTTCCCTCCAGGTGTGGGCACTGGCTAAGCCCAGCTTGGCCTAGTCTCTGCTGTGACAGGGCAGCACTGAGTTCAATGTAAAGTCCCCTGGTCACCACGGTCTCCCTCTCCAAAGTACACAGATTCTCTCTCCATGCTACATGGCTACCACTGGGAGAGGGGAGAGGCATTGGGAATTCAAGACTGTCTCTCTGACCCTCTTCAATGCCTCTTTTAGCCATATGAAGTTAAAACCACAGGTAACTGTGATTGGTTATCTGGTAGTTTTGTTCTTGTGGTAGAGCTTCTCTGTGTGCAGTGAGTTGGTCAAATTTGGTGTTCCAGTGGCAGGGACAAATGACGTAGGCTTCTAGTCTACCATCCTGCTCTGACCTCCAACCTTTAGATCTTTTGTCCATTTTTCAACTGGGTTGTTTTCTTGAGTTTTAAGAGTTCTTTTATATAGTTTGGATATAAGTGCTTGTCAAGTATGTATTTTATGAATATTTTATCCCAGTCCATTGCTAATGCTTTATTATTTAACTTAATTTTGCAGAGTAGATATTTTTAATTTCAATAAAGTCAAATTGTCAAGATTTTTCTTTCATGAATCAGGCTTTTGGTGTTGTATCTAAAACTCATCAACAAATGTAAAGTCTTGTATATTTTCCCATATGTTTTCTCATAGAATTTTTAAAGTTCTGGCTGGGCGCGGTGGCTCAAGCCTGTAATCCCAGCACTTTGGGAGGCCGAGATGGGCAGATCACGAGGTCAGGAGATCGAGACCATCGTGGCTAACACGGTGAAACCCCGTCTCTACAAAAAAATACAAAAAACTAGCCGGGCGAGGTGGTGGGCGTCTGTAGTCCCAGCTACTTGGGAGGCTGAGGCAGAAGAATGGTGTAAACCTGAGAGGCGGAGCTTGCAGTGAGCTGAGATCCGGCCACTGCACTCCAGCCTGGGCAACAGAGCAAGACTCCGTCTCCAAAAAAAAAAAAAAAGAATTTTTAAATTTCTGCATTTTACATTTACACCTATAATCCATTTCAAGATAATTTTTATGAAAGATGTAAGGTCTGTGCAGAACACTATAACACAAGTTTAGAAGTAAACTCAGGTGAAGGTAATTATTAGATAGTAGAAGAGAAACTTGAAGTCATTTTAGTGTGTTTTTCTACAATACTGAAAATAAAGCCTCTAAAACCTGTACCACAACAGGTATGTGCATTCTCAATGAATGGGATTGCTGACCTCTCCATATCTATTTCCTAGTATTCTCTGCCTTGCTCATTACTCCCTTTCAATCACACTGTCCACTTTGCTATGTTCCAAGGATTTTCTACCTCGGAATCTTGGCATATTCCATATCTTCTTTCTCAAACACCTTTCCTTGTTTTTCAAATATCTGGTTTCATGTTAAATATTTACCTCTGCTTAAAGATCTCCCCTAACCTTCTACCTTCTAGTTTAAAGAAGCTTTCCTCTTCTTACCATCTTTCATCAACTTTGTTCTTTATCTTTTGTCATATACCAAGATGTAAAATTGCACACATATGTATGCACATACACA
>NW_012113475.1:2947140-2962210 GCF_000951035.1 Colobus angolensis palliatus | reverse complement strand
AGTAGAGATTTCAGTGTTCTAAAACAAGTACACTGTATTAACCATTAGCCAAGAGAGACAAAATGAGTACCCGCCAAATATTTTCTAAGTCAGTAATCAGGCCACACTGCTTTGTTTATAATCAAATTGATATGTTATCATGAAGACAATATTAATACAAATTATTCTCTGTATGTGTCCTGACTTTCTTTACAAATTGATTTTTTCTTATGTGAATTATTTTATAGTCAGTGAAATGCACAGACAAGCATGGGAGCAAGACAGATAAAAATATCTCATAATGACAGATTAGAAAGTTCTAAAATAGAAACTACCATGAATCACATGTATATTAACATGAGATTTTACTTATGACAAAAATTCCAAATATTGAAAATCTTGTAAAAAGCCAATCCATTGGAATGTATAATAATTTCTTCTTATTGATGTGAAATTTTAGATGATGGTCATTCAGAATTTAAGGACTTGCAATTTTTAATAGTCATCTCTAATATAAGCACACATTTTCAAAAACACTGATTTTTTTCACCTGGATCTCTAAAATTTTGCTGAGAGCTGTCAGAGCTTCTCAGACTTATTAGTCATTGGGAGATTTATGAAGTATTTCTTAAGTAGCAAGAAAATCTCCAACCACGCAACCTCTGCAACGTATCAGAAAACTGAGGAAGCTATGATTCCACAATATGACATGTGTAATGTGGCTCGGACCTTTACAGGCAATAGTCATCAAGGGTATGTCAGATGAGGCAGTATGTAAATATTTAAATTCACACACGCTAAAATGAGACTGCCTAGATATTCGAACCCTAGTCCTGTCGCTTACTAGCTGTGTGATCTTAGGGAAATTATTTAACTTCGTTATGCTTGAGTCATCCCACCCATAAGATGAAGTTGATTATAATTGTTGTGATGATTAGATGAATTAATGCATTAAAAATGCTTAAAATAGGCTGGGTACGGTGGCTCACGTCTGTAATCCCAGCACTTTGGGAGGCCGAGGCAGGCAGATCACGAGGTCAGGAGATCAAGACCATCCTGGCTAACACGGTGAAAACCTGTCTCTACTAAAAATACAAAAAAATTAGCCGGGTGTGGTGGCAGGTGCCTGTAGTCCCAGCTTCTCGGGAGGCTGAGGCAAGAGAATTGCTTGAACCCGGGAGGCAGAGGTTGCAGTGAGCTGAGGTCATGACACTGCACCCTAGCCTGGGTAACAGAGCAAGACTCCATCTCAAAAAAAAAAAAAAAAGAAAGTGCTTAAAATAGTATCTAACACCTAGTAATACTGAGTAAATGCAAACTTTTTTTATGAATTATCTGGTCTACCTAACTATAGGTTACCAGGTTTTGAAATGGCATGGCTACAGGGGTCTATTAATAGGTACTCAATACTGGATAATTACTGGCCAAGCGATTGAATTATCTTCATTGATGACCTTAAATTAAAACAATAATAATAATAGTAACAACACAGAGAAACAAAGACACTAAGAGAAGGCAGTGGACTCCTTGTGTTCGATTTTTTTTTTTTTTTTCTGTGAACAAACTACCACAATTTTAGTGGCTTATAAAACAAAAAAGTTATTACCTCACAGTTTCCATAGATCAAGAGTCTGGCTATAGTATATTGGGTTCTCTGCTAAGGTTCTCACACAGCTGAAATCAAAATGTCAGCCAGGTGCATTTGCATCCTCATGTCTTTGGGAAAATCCATTTTTTTGCAGTTACATATCTGAGGTCCCCATTTCTTCTCTATCTATTGTCTCAGAACTGTTCTTAGCTCTGACGTGCCACTCTCAGGCACTTGCTATGTGGTTCTTCCATGGACCTTCTTATGTTTTGAATCTCTTTTAGTAAGTGGTTCATCTATTTTAAGGGTTCTTCTGATTGGGTAAGACCCACCCAGAATTATGTCTCTTTTGATAACATCAAAGTCAATGATTAGTAACCCAGTCATGGGAGTGAAATCCCGTCAACACCAAAGAAGAGCAGAATGATATAAAGAATGGGTCATTGGGGGTCATCTTTAAACTCTGCCTACTCGACTATGCAAAAGGGCACACTATTCATTTTAATGGGCTCTCTATCCCCAGAGGCTTCCTGGCACATAATATAAATTCAAAAGGGAATTTCTGATCATATTAAAACCCATTCAAATGTTAATTGGTCCCTTTTGGAATACTTTTAGTGCTCTCAAATAAATTCATTCACACACAAGCACTGCTCAGCAAACTAGAATTTACTAAAGATTCTAGGGAGAGAAGAAAGAGACTATTTTTATTTTACACTTTACAGTGAACCACTTAAAAATTCTTTCTGCATTTCCCTTAGCCCTTGTGTTCTCTTTCTCTCCCCTCTGTCAGTCTCTGTCTCTATCTCTCTCCCCATCCTAGAGTTTCCCCTGAACCTTCAAATACCTTTATTAACAAATAAATTTGCACTACCTTAGTCTCTACCTTCAAAAGCCCAAATAAGAATAGAGACGAATGAGTTAACTGAAATAAAGTAGATATCAGTGAGATATTACATGCCACATATTTTCAGAGGTTGAAATAATTTTGACAGAAAAATAAGTTCAAAAATAAGGCTCTTTTTGCCTGATTTTGACAAAATTTCTGACTGCAGGACAGGGCTTTCATGGGGGTAATATATATTAGGGCAAATTTTATCTTTGGTAATGTTTTCTCAAGTTTTTGTTTTTTGGAGATAAATAAGTAATACATCAGTAGCCCTTCTTTCACTGATTATAACAGATGTCTAAGTATCTTTCTTAAACTCCAAAAAATCTAATTTGTATTAAAATATAAATAAATTAGTTCATGCACAAGAATTGACAGATATAAAAATAGGAAAAAAGAATGGACATATAATATTCATTGATTTTATTGCAATGAATAAAGATGATTGATTGTATAAAAATGATGGGCTTATAAACTACACAGAAAGTAAAAACCTTGAGTTTAAAACAGATTCAGTGATAACTTTATAAGATTGAATGGTATGTTTAGGTCCAAATAAAAATATTCCGAAATAAAGTTAAAAATCTTTAACCCCACATTCAAAATCCTACAAAAATGGGCCTAGTATGTCCGGTCGTGCTCATGTCAGTGACATTGAAAAGGTACAGCTAACTATCTGGAGTATTCACTCCTTTATTTAAATACAACCCCAGATTTCAATCTAGCTTCTAGCCACTGCTTTCACAAAACCTTCCCAATGTCTAATGAGTTAGAAGGTGTCTCCTATTCTTTGAAATTCTGTATCAATTTTTATCTTGCCTCTGAAATAAGAACCGTATATAAGCATTTTAAATTTAAGTATTTGTCTATGCTTTGTTTCTTGGAAACTAGAAAAGAGACTATGTCTTAAAATTTTATTTATGCATTGATCATACAAATATATATTAAGGAGCCACCATTTATTAGGTAGGAAATAAAATTTTAAATGCAGTATTCCATTTCCTTCACCTCAAAGTCCAGCTCACTTATTCCCAATGCATATAGTATAATATTTTACAAACACTGAATATTTTTGATTAATTGATTTGATAAATATCAATGATAAATAAATAATATGTAGATAAATTATCCTGTTTAATTTCTCCAATGGTTTTAGATAGGATTGCAGTAAATATGCTTATTCTTACAAAACTCAAATAACTCTATCTAATACATAACAACATTTTAATGTCTGTAAGTAATTTTACCATTTATTTATCTCTGTCAATTTTTCTGTCTTTAGTGAATTAAATTATAACTGTTTTTATGGACAGGTTTCTAAAAGTTGGACTTAAAAATACATTTTGTATTTTCCATGCTGAAATTATCCTAGAAAAGGAAATCAATACAAAAACTATGATAATGTGTCAGTTCCCAACTATTTGAAAATAGTTGAGAGTTTTTAATATTTTTTCCTGTAGAAAATATTCATTATATTTTTCCTTCATGTCCTATATTTGAAAAATGACTGGACATTGAGATTTGGATTAAAACTTACGATAACTCTGTCATTATGGGCAAATCATTTGGTTCCCTCTCCTGTAAGAGGGACATTGGGACTCAATGGTTTATAAAGTGAGTCCCAAAATTGTAAAACTGATTTAATTACATTAACACAATTCCAGGATGAGAATTCAATACCAGCCTATGTTCATAATAGGAGAACTGTTGTTTGATTGACTTGGACTTTTTACTTGTCTAGGGAAAAATGAATCAGGTAATATATTTAGACTTCAAAGTTACAGCTTCACTGAGGTCATTCTTATCCATGAGTAACTGTCATTTAACAAATTTTCTTTACCAAAACTGCCTTCAGAGGAATGTTGACAAATCTCAGACTTAAGACTATAAAATTACATATTTTAGATGAGATTACTTATCTACAGAATTTCTTAGGGCAGACTGTCTCAGAATAATATGGCCCCCTTATTAAAACAAATAAATCTGGAATAAGACACTTGGTGAATCTAATTTGAGTTTGAGAAGCATGGATTCAGAAGAAAGTTTTGCCTCTTAATGGCAGAAAGGGTGATTCACCATATTCTCATCAAAATCCAACACAGGTAAAATAAATATAATTTAATCAATTGCATTACTATATCTGCAACTTGTTTTCTGCAATTGACTGGCACCTAGAAAAGGGAAATCACAAGAGGATACTGTTGACAGGGGAGAGCTCAATGGGTAGTTGACAAGGGATTCTAGTTTATTTTGCAATTGTACACCTGTAGTGGAGACAAAATCATGAAGTTTTCATAGCTTAATATATTAACCTTCACGTTCACCCAATTTTTACCCAATTACTTTTCCCTCTGGTAACTTGACTATCATAAAATACACTGTTAGACCTTTGCAGAGATAAATGTGTTAACACTGCACGTGAATGCTCTGGTTTTCCTAGTAACTAAGTGTCTCCTAGTCAGTTAGTAAGTTATCTCTCTGATTTAGAATCACTTGTGAGTTCGGTTATCATAAATTAGTCACCAAAAAATTATATAAGAATTCTTCCAAACTGGTGGATTTGAACTGGGACATATTGGCAATTCCCTGAACTCAGACTTTGTTCTTGACTTATAATTTTAATTCCTGACTAAATAAATATACCTGTTTTAGTGTCACATATCCCTCCATATCAAGAACAAGTCGATGTCTCCAATTATTATAGAAGAACTTCCCTACAGTCTCTCTTACCCTTGCCCTCAGTAAGGATAAAAACACAGTTGTCAGCACTGTTATTCTACTCTGCAAAAATGTGTTATGATTTCCATATAAATGCAGAGCTGGAAATGAGCACACCTTGTCTTAGTCAGTAAAGTTTGCAAGAAACACAAACATTCTGGAAAATAAATATATGCTACCAGGTTTACTTCTGTATTCTAATTGCTGGATTTACAACAACTACTGGACTGTGGATTCTGGATTTTATTTTATGTTGCTTTTAAACACTTGATTTTAGGTCACTGTTTTGGGATGGTATGTTAGTAGTAGATTTGCTTTTAATTTCAGATAAGTAGAACCCTCGGTACTTCTTGAGCACTGTTCCCTTACCTTTAGCTTACAAGCCCTTTCCTTAACCTCATTCTCAAATGAAAGTATCTTCAGACTAAACCAATATGCTTTATCAAAGAATTCCATGAAAGCACCATATCCGTTTATCTTTTGGTAAGAGCTGACAGTCTAAATTACAAATATTTTATAGTCTTTATTGGTTCATCATTCGTTGTTGATGCATCTCATCTCCTAAAAGACACATTCTTATATGGTATATATTGCTTGACTATTCAGGGAAAGGCACATCATATATGTGGCTGAAGAAACATCCATGCTTAATACTAGGAAATGCATTAAGAAATGTAATGAAGCCGGGCGCGGTGGCTCAAGCCTGTAATCCCAGCACTTTGGGAGGCCGAGACGGGCGGATCACGAGGTCAGGAGATCGAGACCAGCCTGGCTAACATGGTGAAACCCCGTCTCTACTAAAAAAACAAAAAAACTACCCGGGCGAGGTGGCGGGTGCCTGTAGTCCCAGCTACCCGGAAGGCTGAGGCAGGAGAATGGCGTAAACCCGGGAGGCGGAGCTTGCAGTGAGCTGAGATCCGGCCACTGCACTCCAGCCTGGGCGACAGAGACAGACTCCGTCTAAAAAAAAAAAAAAAAAAAAAAAAAGAAATGTAATGAAAATGTTTGGATTTCACCAAACTCATCAAGTGGAGTATGCTCTTCAGAGGTTTTCTATTGTGTATCAAGCTTATTATTAATGATGAAATATTTATTGTAATACTAAGGATGAAAACTTGAATCTCTTGACACTCTTTGCACAGAAATAGTTCAGCACTTTCTGTGTGCAAATAGACTAAATATCTATGAAATATCAAAAGCAATTTGCAGGACTACAGTTACCTCAGTTTTCAACTTTCTGACTCAACTGCTGGATTTTCCTAGTCAGTAAAGACCCAAGAGTATAGAGAATTGGAGAAGCACTGCCATCATGCCCACAAGCCCTGCTCTAATGCAGTCAATACCACATCTCTCTAGTTGTCATTCTATGTGACAGCCAGCTTATGAGGCCAGGGCTAATTCCAGGGCTTGGTTTCCTTGGATCACCTTTCTTTAGCAAGGTATAGAGCTACTTGTATAACAACAAACTGTAGATCTTACGATCTAAGAGTAAGTCACTTAAGCTAGGATCCATTGTGTCTGCACCATCTGCTCTCCAAGTTATATTTATGCACATCACAAATTTTAAGGTAAGTCCAGCACTGAATGTCAGAGACTGACAGTTCCACTTTGGACAATTACTTCACTGCAGCTTTTTTTGTGGGGAAAAATCCATATCTCTATGCCATTGTCTACTTCAAGATTTTAACAAAGGAAAAAGAGATCTGTATTTATGTATAAAATAAATTTCCTGAGGTAGAATTGACTAATGAGGGTATTATTAATAGGAAAGGAATTAAAGATAATAGTAAGAAAGTGATGATGATAAAAGACAGAAAGAAAGAGAAATTATAGGACACTGCATAGGCTAACATTTACCCACAAAGTTACCAAGTGAAAGTTTTTTTCTTTTTTTCTTTTCTTTTGAGACAGAGTCTTGCTCTGTTGCCCAGGCTGGAGTGCAGTGGCGCGATCTCGGCTCACTACAACCTCTGCCTCCTGGGTTCAAGCGATTCTCTTGCCTCAGCCTCCGAGTAGCTGAGACTATAGGCAGCCACCACGCCCAGCTAATTTTTGTATTTTTAATAGAGATGGGGTTTCACCATGTTGGCCAGGATGGTCTCGATCTCTTGACCTCCTGATCCACCTGCCTCAACTTCCCAAAGTGTTGGGATTACAGGCGTGAGCCATTGCACTCGGCTGAAAGTATATATATTTTTTTAAGTACAATGAGGCTGGGATAGATGACAATTAGCCATTTGAACACAGTAGAAATTAGTATGAAATGTGCTAATTCTAAGGGATATTTGTAAGAGATGTGTGCATTACTTGAAGAGTACCTGCATCAATTCTCAACACCTCTAAATATCATTTTTGAAAAATAAAAAATTTAACCCATTTTGATTGTTTTGATCCTTGGTTGAATAATGCCAATCAAAATGTGTTTAACTCAGTCAAAGGTGACAATCACTGTCATGGCAACATAAGTAATCATCCTATTAATAGTAATTATGATTCACTCATCATATAGTTCAATTATTTTTTAATCCAGCAGCCTCTGAAACAATCTCTTTTCCAATATTTCTGATCATTCTATACTTAGGGAAAACATAATTACATTTATTTTCTATAGTTAAATATTACCTAGTCACAAATGAACACACGTTCACACAGAATTCAAAAGAATGCCTTCTTGGCATTCTTGGCCTGATTACTTCTAATTGACCTTATGTAGCTCCTACACAAGGCCTGTCTCCTATTTAAAAAGAAAAAAAATGAGGCTGCCCTATTTTGGATAAGTACAGAACATAAAACTTGATTTTAAACTATAAAAAGATACATTGATTTTGTCCCAATTTAAATCTAATATATCACAAAGATAGAATGGTGCTAGACAAATAAGATCAAACAAAATAAAACTTACTTGGTCCACAATTTTATAAAAATTCAAGAATGTATCATTATCAAATCTAGGCTAGAGCAAAAATGCCTCATGCACTCTAAGTGAATATAGATTGAAAGTTTTCTATTTCTTCTGAGTGCATTAAAAAATATAACTTTAGTGTATTTTCAAGAACCCTTGTATACATTTGAAGAAAGGATCCTTGGCTTGCCAGTAATTAATATAAAACTATACTAACAATTTTACATTCCTTATTACAAGTGTCTCATGAATCCATACGAATTTGATATGTATATCTCTCTTCCAATAGGGGAAACAAGTAACATTATGTTAACCTAGATTTTAAGAATACAATATCTCAGACAAAAGAGGAAAATCAGAATTTATATAGTGCTTTCTCTGTACTGTATATTGTTCTAAGTGCTTGACTTACATTGAATTACAAGGGTGTTCTTTTTTTTTTTCATTTTGCATATTAATAAGGCAAAAGTAGACCAGATGGAACCAAGATTCAAAGCCTGACTGGAGAGTTGGCACTCTTAACAGCTAGGCTATATTGCCTCTCAAAGGAATAGACTGCTTTGATGAAACTAATCATACCATAAACAATTGTTGAACTCCATGTGCCATAATTTAACAAGAGGCATTGTTAACATGAGTTTCTAAAGGTGTGTGCTAAAAAGTCTAGAAACCATGACAACTGCATAGTCAAAGAAATGGGAACATGCAGAATTATAAAGGAAGAACCCCAGGGAGAAATTATTTAATGCTTTCGCAAATTTGAAGGAAAGAATAGTAGAAGAAAGATTAGATTTACTCAAGGTGAGATATCACTACAATAAATATTTTCATTTTCTTGCTATAAATTCTCAAATTTCCATCTGGACTATAAATGGCAAAAAGTGCAAGTTATACGTACAAAACTGTAAAGTCTCATATCCCACATATTATTTCATGGTATTCAAATTTAGTTTATACTTTCTAACAAGATAAAATCTATTCTGCATTCTGCAAAATATAAATATTTCTGGCTTTTAGGTCATTCTACAATCTTTCCTCTGGGGTTAAAATTGTTGGGTTTTGTTATTAACCTCTAATTGAGTTATATGCTAAGATCCCAGGATTTATTTTTAATTGAAACATCTATTAGAGCCATGGTGGAATAAGAAGGGGAAAAAAAAAAAAAACAAATTGATGAGTATCTTCAAAGAATTAAATTTGAATCAGAGTAAATGTTGAATGGCAAGATTGAATTTTAAAGGTTTACAATGCTTGTTTATCAAAGCTAATGGAAGAAGAAAGATGAGACTGAAGTGAACAAGGAGACCTGACTGGAAAACTAATGCAAAGTTGAAACTCTCAGGGCACTTCTGACAAGTGGATTTCACACAATCGAAAATTCAAGGTGTTTTACATTTTTGTTTGGATTTTCATTCTATTATCTTCTTATATAATGCTTCTCATCTTAATACTTTTTGTCTACTGTTGGGAAATACTTTTTTGGTAACATAAGTGAGAAAACATGCTATATTTGCATTTCTAGAAGAGTTCATTGAATGCCTCACAGAATAAAATGATAAACTCAAAATGCAGGTAATTGACATGCTTTACTTTGAATATATTAGTAATTGCTTTACTAAATTATACACTGTTGTTGAAGATTTATACTTGTTATTCATTTGTAGATGCCAAATGTCACATCTATAAAGGAACATAAAAAAAATCCCTAACATGTACTTTAAATGATGCATGCTAGTCACTAAACTGAATTTATATACTAAATAGACCATCTGTCGTGAGCAGAGACAAGTTTTCTAAGTTTTCCTTTGTTTAGTTTATAGGATAGACTTTTATTTTACTAATTGAATATAAAGCTGAAGCGCAAATTATCAACCTTTCAGTAAGACAATATTGTTGGATGTTTCAAATTAGTAAAAGGGAAAGTAAGCAAACAGAAAAACCTTAGTAGCAATTTAATGGTTTATCTTGGTAATGATCTAATCAGCATTTTACAGAAATTTATCCTTTAAATTAGGCATTAGGTTTTGTGCGTGAGAGACTTGAGGAGTGTGTTCTATGCAATAACTGAAATAAAATTCACGCTCAGTGACTCTTCTTGAATTCCAAGGAGATGTCCTGTAGAGAAGGTACCTATCTGCAAATTATTATCTCCTTAGGTCTTTCACTTTCACTTCACCTTGCAAAGTTGTTATCTCTATGGCACATTTTTATTAAAATAAAATGATTTTTTTCTTTAACAAAGACTACTGAGAGAGCTTAATCAATAACTGAGTACAAATTAATCTCTTCCAGAACTCTAGTCGCTTGGAGAAGAGTGCTTTCTCATTGTTTTGGAGAAGGGTCATTTATTACCTCTTCCTCCCTTCCTCCCTTCCTCCCTTCCTCTCTTTCTCTCTTTTTCTCTTTCATAAAATAAGAAAGGCCCATTTTTTAAAGCTCCAAACAGAGAAGCATATAAAGTAACCGACAAATTCATCTCTCCAATCCCCTCAATCCCAAGTGGCTAAGAGTTCTACTCCCCAGAGATTGCCATTGTTAATACTTTCTTGAGTATTCTTCTTGAAGTTTTTATACATATCTATCCATGTATATGTCTACATTTTCACACAGCACAAAACCATGCCTTTCCTTCTGCATCTTAATTTTTCCCCATATCAGTAATAGAGTTCTATCTCAATTTTCTAACACCAAATAAAATTCCACTTTGAAGGCAATCCTTTCTTGGAAGGACTAGTGCTCAGATATATCCAAATATTGGAATACACACAGATATACATTTTAATTTTAACAATTTTGTCTTTATACAATTATTTTATTTACATTCTGAGAAATTAATATAAATATAGATTATAATTAATTTATACATTGTATATATGTGATATAAAATTCAACAGTTATAAGTACACATACCGTGAAGAATAGGTTTCTTCCCTATTCCTGTTCTCTAGCCACAAAAGTTCCATATTCTGAGCAACCAGTTATTACAGGCATATTTGTATTTCTGTTTATTTACTTTCTATCCAAATGATAGTATATTATATACACTATGCTGCATCTTTTCCCCTTAATATATCTTATGGATCATTTCACATCAATATATATGATTCATCCGATTTGTTCCAACAACTCAGGGAATTCTACTGTATAGATACAAACAAAATTTATTGAAAAAGTCCCCTGTCAATGGATATTGAGATAGTTTTTAAGCTTTTACTATTTCAGATAAACACAACACTAGATATTCTTATATATACATTATTTCACAGGTGTGAATTCCTGAAGTATAAAGTCCTAGAAATGTAATTGCTGAATTGAAAGGCAGGGACATTTTTAATTTTGAAAAGTATTACTTACTTGCCCTCTATATAAGTTGTAGCAATTTAAGCTTTTCCAGTGTGTTCTATATCCTTGCCAAAACAGTAAATTATAAAACATTTTAGTCTTTGCTAACCTGAACTAAAGTGCTATTTCTCTCCATATTTATTGTCATTTGTTTTTAATTGCACGTAAAGTCGGCAACTTCTGAAACATTTAAGATCTATTTGTAAAGTTCCAAATGTTTTTGTTCTAAATTCAACAGTACCCCAACTTAGGATGCATTTATTTACATTTATGAATATCGATTTGGATTTTACCTGCATAAAGTCCAGTTCAGTATCATCATGGTCTCCTACTGAGGTATATTGAAGTAGAAGTCCTGACTTCTTTTTCATTTGTATCTGCTTGGTATGACTTGGATACCTGGATATTATTGTCATTTTAATGTTAAATACAGATACATATGTCTTTTACATGAATTCATAAATATATATAACTTTATAATATATGTAACTATCTATATATAACCTTTACATGAATTCATAAATGACATTGTATCATGCAAAATGTCTTTGAAAGAGGAGTCTTTATCTTTTTTCTTTTTAATTGAATCTCCTGTCACCTATCTTTTCCTCATAATAAATTTCATCTACAACACCTTCTCTACCCTTAAGTCACCTGTGTGAACAACCTATATATATAATGTATTTTCTTCCATATTACTCAAATGCGTTAATTCCCTCCCCACGACACCTCTGTGTCATATGTATATGAAAAAACATATGTGTATGTGTATGTAGGTGTTTCATTTTTGATCATTGTTTTGCAAATGGAATCATCCCATACTCCCACTTTTATCTTTTAATTTCCCGAAAAATAGTTCATGACCTTGAGTCAATGGACATATCTATGAATTAATATTTTAAATACTGTTAATAATATTCCATTGTGGAGCTAAGCCATCTTTTACTCAACTCTATCCCTTTCAATGATGATTCACTTTGTTTCCCCTTATTTTATGTATGCCATTATGATTAATGTCACAATAAACACCCTTGTATGTATATCCTTATGAATATGTGTTTTTAATTATGGTAAAGATTCTCATTAATATGATAGCTAAATCAAATCTTTATTTTATAAGATATTGCCAGAATTTTTCCAAAAAGGCTAAAACATCTTATATTCTTACTAGGTATATGTGTTTTATTTTATTTGTACCCTAACAGATATATTAATATTATATTATCAACATTATTCTAAAATTCTTTTCAATTTCTGCCAGTCTGATGGATTTGTGGTAAAATTTCATTGTATATGTGTTTTATTTGAAAACGAATGACTTTAAGCATAATTTTTGGTCATTTGGTCATTATTTTGTATCTTTTAAAGAGTTTATAATTGTGCTTTAACTTGTGATTCATTGTCTTCTGATTAGGGATTTTATTCATTTAATATTTGAAATTTGATCTTAAATCTATATTACATTTTTAATTTTGAATAATTAAAAAAATATTGTATTATCTTTTACCTCATGAGCTGTGCTTGCTTTGCTTTGTTTTGTGTGTGTTTTTTTCCTCCACACCCATGACACAGAAATTGATAGGCACAAATCATGTATATATTATGATTAATTTTCTATTTCTTAAAACGTAATTTTAAAAATTTCTACAAAGAGCAATTAAAATATCTCTAATTAGTGCTCATTTATTTACAACTATCCTATTCTGTTCTACCTCATCATACACAGTTTTTAGTTGAGCACATAGTTTTGTTAGTGTCGACCTTATATGTGTAAGCAAACCCAACCCTTACATTTTATCTATGCAGTTATTTATTTTGATTGTAAAGGAAGGAGCTGCCTCCAACTATCCTCATCCCTTTCTTTCCAAACTCTTGCAATGGTATAATTTTTTTACTAAAGTATCTGTATATTTATGAGTAGTTTATAATTACATATTTGTTGTAATCCTTACTCTACAGTTAAATGGATTCAATCTTTGTGCCATTTATTTGGTTATGTGTTTAGTTTTTCTGTCTCTTGGTTGGCTAAAGTTTATTTTGGAGGACTTTTATTTCAACTCATAGCAAATAATTCCTTGAATTTTGTTCAAAAACTCTTATCTGTTGCTTTAGTATTTGAATGAATATTTGGCGGGGTACAAAAAAAATTAAATTTTTTTAACTTTAAGTTCTGGGATACATGTGCAGAATGGGCAATTTTGTTATATAGGTATGCATATGCCATGGTGGTTTGTTGCACCTATTAACCCATCATCTAGGCTTTGAGCCCTGCGTGCATTAGATATTTTGGCTAATGCTCTCCCTCCCTTTTTCCACCACCTCCCAACAAGCCCCAGTGTGTAATGTTCCACTCCCTGTGTCCATGTATTTTCATTGTTCACCTCCCACTAATGAGTGAGAACATGTGGTGTTTGGTTTTCTGTTCCTGTGTTAGTTTGCTGAAAATGATGGCTTCCGGTTTCATCCACATCCCTACACAGGACATTACCTCATTATTTTTTATGGATGCATAGCATTCCATGGTGTATATGTGCCATATTTTCTTTATCTAGTCTATCATTGGGTTGGTTCCAAGCATTTGGGTTGGTTCCAAGTCTCTGCTATTGTGAATAGTGCTGCAATAAACATACATGTGCATGTGTCTTTATAGTAGAATGAGAAATCACTTTGAAAGAATTAATCCTCTGAGTTCTAGAACTTAACATCATTGGGAAAAGTTTAAGACTAAGATAATTTTTTATCCCTCAGACGACTGGAGAATTTTCCCCAAATTCCCCAAAGAGTACACTGTTTTTTTTTATTATTATTTCAAAACATATCTAGAAATAATATACTTATGTTTCTTTACTTGAGTACCTTTTTTTTGCGGCTTTTTGATTTTGGGTTTTTTTTTTGATAGAGGTCTGAGGTTAGAGTCATATTGCCCATTAGCAGTCCATCTCCCTAATTTATTTTGAAGTTGCAAGTAACACACGGTTTTGTGTGTGAATGTGTTCTTTTTTTAATTGTAATTTTCTTTCTTTTTTTTAAATTATACTTGAAGTTCTAGGGCACATGTGCACAACATGCAGGTTTGTTACATATGCATACATGTGCTATGTTGGTGTGCTGCACCCATTAACTCATCATTTACATTAGGTATATCTCCTAATGCTATCCCACTCCCCTCTCCCCTCCCCACAATAAGACCCAGAATGCGACGTTCCCCTTCCTGTGTCCAAGAGATCTCATTGTTCAATTCCCACCTATGAGTGAGAACATGCGGTATTTGGTTTTCTGTTCTTGTGTTAGTTTGCTGAGAATGATGGTTTCCAGCTGCATGCATGTCCCTATGAAGGACATGAACCCATCCATTTTTATGTCTGCATTGTATTCCATGGTGTATATATGCCACATTTTCTTAATCCAGTCTGTCACTGATGGACATTTGGGTTGATTCCAAGTCTTTGCTATTGTGAATTGTGCCGCAAAAAATATAAGTGTGCATGTGTCTTTATAGCAGCATGACTTATAATCCTTTGGGTATATTCCCAGTAATGGGATGGCTGGGTCAAAAGGTATTTCTAGTTCTAGATCCTTGAGGAATCTCCACGCTGTTTTCCACAATGGTTGAACTAGTTTACAGTCCCACCAACAGTGTAAAAGTGTTCCT
>NW_012113475.1:2943993-2944655 GCF_000951035.1 Colobus angolensis palliatus | reverse complement strand
GTAGTCATTCAGGAGCAGGTTGTTCATTTTCCATGTAGTTGAGTGGTTTTGATTGAGTTTCTTAGTCCTAAGTTCTAGCTTGATTGCACTGTGGTCTAAGAGACACTTTGTTATAATTTCTGTTCTTTTACATTTGCTGAGGAGTGCTTTACTTTCAACTATGTGGTCAATTCTGGAATAAGTGCAATGTGGTGTTGAGAAGTATGTATATTCTGTTGCTTTGTGGTGGAGAGTTCTGTAGATGTCTATTAGGTCTGCTTGGTGCAGAGTTTAGTTCAATTCCTATATATCCTTGCTGACTTTCTGCCTTGTTGATCTGTCTAATGTTGACAGTGGGGTATTAAATTCTCTCATTAATATTGTATGGGAGCCGAAGTCTCTTTGTAAGTCTCTAAGGACTTGCTTTATGGATCTGGGTGCTCCTGTATTGGGTACATATATATTTAGGAGAGTTAGCTCTTCCCGATGATTGATCCCTTTACCATTATGTAATAGCCTTCTTTGTCTCTTTTGATCTTTGATGGTTTAATGTCTGTTTTATCAGAGACTAGAATTGCAACCCCTCATTTTTTTTTGTTTTCCATTTGCTTGGTAGATCTTCCTCCATCCCTTTATTTTGTGCCTATGTGTTTCTCTGCATGTGAGATGGGTCTCCTGAATAC
>NW_012113475.1:2917891-2942998 GCF_000951035.1 Colobus angolensis palliatus | reverse complement strand
ATTTTTTCCTTCATTTCAACTTTGGTGAATCTGACAATTATGTGTCTTGGAGTTACTCTTTTCGAGGATTATTTTTGTGATGTTCTCTGTATTTCCTGAATTCGAATGTTGGCCTGCCTTACTAGGTTGGGGAAGTTCTCCTGGATAATATCCTGCACAGTGTTTTCCAACTTGATTCCATTTTCCCCGTCACTTTCAGGCACCCCAATCAGACGTAGATTTGGTCTTTTCACATAATCCTGAATTTCTTGGAGGCTTTGTTCATTTCTTTTTACTCTTTTTTCTCTACACCTCTCTTCTCGCTTCATTTCATTCATTTGATCTTCAATCTCTGATACTCTTTCTTCCTGTTGATCGAGTCGGTCACTGAAGCTTGTGCATTTGTCACATAGTTCTCATGTCATGGTTTTCATCTCTATCAGTTCTTTTGAGGATTTCTCTATGTTGGTTACTCTAGTTAGCCATTTGTCAAATCTTTTTTTAAGGTTTTTAGTTTCTTTGCTCTGGTTACATAGTTCCTCCTTTAGCTCTGAGAAGGTTGATCGACTGAAGGCTTCTTCTCTCAACTCGTCAAAGTCATTCTCCATCCAGCTTTTTTCCATTGCTGGCGATGAGCTGCATTCCTTTGGGGGGGGGGAGATGTGCTCTGATTTTTTGAGTTTCCAGCTTTTCTGCACTGCTTTTTCCTCATCGTTGTGGCTTTATCTGCCTTTGGTCTTTGATGATGGTGATGTACTGATGGGGTTTTGGTGTGGGTGTCCTTTCTGTTTGTTAGTTTTCTTTCTAACAGTAAGGACCCTCAGCTGCAGGTCTGTTGGAGTCTGCTTTAGGTCCACTCCGGACCCTGTTTGCCTGGGTATCAGCAGCGGAGGCTGCAGAAGATAGAATATTACTGAACAGCGAGTGTTGCTTTCTGATTATTGCTCTGGAAGCTTCGTCTCAGGGGTGTACCCAGCCATGTGAGGTGTCGGTCTCCACCTAGTCAGGGATGTCTCCCAGTTAGGCTACTCGGGTGTCAGGGACCCACTTGAGCAGGCAGTCTGTCCGTTCTCAGATCTCAACCTCCATGCTGGGAGAGCCACTGCTCTCTTCAAAGCTGTCAGACAGGGACATTTACCTTTGCCAAGGTTTCTGCTGCTTTTTGTTTAGCTATGCCCTGTCCCCAGAGGTGGAGTCTACAGAGGCAGGCAGGCTTCCTTAAGCTGTGATGGGCTCCACCCAATTCAAGCTTCCCAGCAGCTTTGTTTACCTACTTAAGCCTCAGGAATGGTGGGTGCCCCACCCTCAGCCTCACTGCCACCTTGAAGTTACATCTCAGACTGCTGTGCTAGCAATGAGGTAGGCTCCATGTGCGTGGGGCCCTCTGGGCCAGATGTGGGATATAATCTCCTGGTGTGCCCTTTGCTAAGACCCTTGGTAAAGCACAGTATTAGTGTGGGAGTTACCCAATTTTCCAGGTGTTGTGTGTCTCACTTTCCTTTGGCTAGGTGAAAGAATTCCCTTCCCCTTCGCACTTCCCAGGTGAGGCGATGCCTCGCCCTATTTCAGCTCTCGCTGGTTGGGCTGCACCCGCGGACCAGTGCCAACTGTCTGACATGCCCCAGTGAGATGAACCCGGTACCTCAGTTGAAAATGCAGAAATCACCCATCTTCTGTGTCACTTATGCTGGGAGCTGAAGGCTGGGGCTGTTCCTATTCGGCCATCTTGGGTCAAATGTGTTCTTTTAACCTTTACCTTTCCTCATTCATCACAAATTGGCAGCTGCATGCTGCTCATGCTGCAGACTCCTTGCACTGGCCACACCAATGTTGATTCAATGTGATTTATCATTGGTCTGCTCTACAGCTTCCTGTTGCCAAACTGGTTATAGGATGCTCCCAAAGCTATCTTGCTCAGATTACTGATGTTGCAAATAAAGAATTGTTGTCTTTCCAGTACCAGATATGTAACGTACATTAAATAATTGTGCTTTGGTAGTTTTATCTGTGATCAGTATCTTGGGGTCAGCTGAAGGCTATCCCCAGAACTCTGTGTAACTATCAAGGCATTTCTCAGTCTTCCTCATATGTTCTGGTTCACTGATACACATAGACTATATTTTATACATATTTGTAAATATTTTTTCTTGTTCTTATTTTTTTGTTATGAGGTGAAGGTGGCAGATTCCATTTATTCCATATGTAATCAGAAATCAAACAATACAAGTGTTTATAGTTCAGGTTTCAATTTCATAAAATAGATTAATGAAGATCAAAATACTTCTTTAAATTTAAATTTCAAAATGATCTTATTCTTTCTGCTGTTTAATGGATTATATATGTGTTTTATGCTGGAAATATAACACTAATAGAATGTATTTAAAATAAGAGTATGTTTCTTTAAAAGAATTTGTTTATTTTCAGATTGATATATGTAACTAGTCTCATTCTATGTTTCTGTAAAATTTAATGTTGGTATAAGTTATGCAAGAAATTGAAAATTATATTTAAATTTTTTAGTATTTATTTGTATGTGTTTCCTTGTAAACAATCTTGAAAATATGTTTTCTTCACAAAAGAAACAGGTGTTTGCTTCCAAAAACTAGATATGTATTTCTTTAGAAAAATGTTTTTGTTAGTTTTCAAGAACACTGAATAATTATTATATTCAAAATTGTACTTTAGTTTAAGAAACCGAGTAGCAGGATACATATGTTTACTCAAATCATGACAATTGTCATTTTCTCAAAATATTTTCTGTTCCTTTTCTCACTTAATGTAGGGTTTCTTTAATAATGGGAGAAGGAGCAGAAAAGTTCCCTTGGTAGATGAGTACATGTGGTCAAGTACAACAGTGCTTAAAAAAATGAAATAAAATAAAGTCACAGAACTGCATACTGAGAGGAGAATGCTGACTGGCTCAATATCTACATGCAAAAAATAATAACCAAATAGATGATGAATGTACAAATTCTCTTTTTCTTTTTCTTCTCTTACAAACACAGTCTGCACTTTCCAACACAGAGTCAATTGAGATATTTTTTCTCAAAACTCACACAATTTCAACTTAAAGAACCAAACACAAAATTTCATAGACCCTATTTGGGAATTCACAATTTAAATGTTACGAAATGCCTTTCCTGTCTCACATCTAAGTGAGATTTAAATGGGTACATGTGGACAAGAAGATGGAAACAATGGACACTGGGGACTCAAAAAGGGGAAGGGAGGGAGGGGAAAAGTATTGAAAAACTATCTATTATGTACTATGTTCAATATTTGGGTGATAGTTTCACTAGATACCCAAACCCCAGCATTATGCAAAATACCTGGGTTAAAAAAAAAAAAAAAAGGACATGTACCCCATGAATCTAAAAGTATACATATATTAAAATAAATACTGTTTCTTTGCTAAATATCATTGCAAAATAGTCTTGTCTTCATACACATACACACACAAACACACACACACATTATGTTATTAAAATTAGAATGCCCTTGAGGGCGTCCATGAGTCAATGTGTAGATTCCAGCCAAGAGAAACCAGAGTGTGATTTTTTGTCCTCTATTTTATGCTTGCTGATCTCTTTATTTGATGGTTTCCGTTATTTTTTACTAAACATTGTCTGTTGTTTTAAGTTGTAGCTATTTTTCAACTCCTTTATGGTATAAGAATATTCATAAACTATTATATAAAGCTAGCATTAATGTATTATATGTTTTAGATAACCAACTAAAATTAAATTGTAGGAAACAGTCCATTAATAAGTCAGGGTTTCATATGCAATGACATAGGTAACTAATAATACAAAGATGAACTATTAGGTAACTAGCTATATATTATGTAATAATGATAAAAAAACAGCTTTTGAGCGTGCAGATATGTCAGGCACTGTGCTAATAGATGTGGATCAATTCATGTAATCCACATAATCCTTTAACTCTAAGTATTATGATAATTATGGCCATTTTACAGATGATGCAGCTGAGACTGTGATATATTTACTTAAAGTCACATGGCTAGTAACTATTTAAGTGATATTCAAACGGAAATAATCTCAACTGAAAGTATATAATGCTCTAAACCATTGGACCGCACAATGATATCCTGTATTTAAAGAGCAAGCTCCATTATACAATTGAAATGTACAAGTTTATCAAACAACCCCACTCTAAGAAAAAAGAGAAAGAAACAAATGCATAGAATTTTGCTCCAAGTTTCATAATATGTAAGTGCTGAAATCATATTTAAGCATCTCACTTCAAAGTACACCCAGGTCTTTAATCACTACAAAATTATTTAGCATATATGATCCCGTTAAAGAGACCCTTTCCAGAGTCCAATCCAAATGTCTTTAGATTTATCCATTCACCTCACATGCCCCCTTAAAGATATATTAAACTTTATAAAATTCTGCCCTATTTGTATTTAAGCAGATAACCTTACACTTAAATCATTAGTTTTAAACTAATGATTAATGTTATCTCTGTTACTCATTTTCAGATTTTCAAAACTCATTTTTATTGCAAATTCCAGTGATTTACCATAGCTGTGTTGTACAAATAACTATGTTAGAAATTCAACTGTAATAAACACCAATAAATATATTCTTCCAAATTAGCTGATCTACCTTTCCATATGTTTTATGAAATCTCTTTTTGAATCACCATCATTTGCTGCCTTGCATTTTTCCTTGACCACTTCTTTAATGTGTCTTTCATTGTCTTCTTCTTTTCGTCCTTTTCTCTCGAGCAATTAATTTTAGGAATTTAATTCAGCTAATGTTTTTGTCTGTCAACTTACAAATTATTTCTACTTCCCTTATTCAGACCATATGTAACCTCCCTTTTGTGGCATGCTTGCAATAGCAGTCTGAGCTCAGGTTTAGTTACTCAGATTCTGCCGTAAGAAACACCTCTGCTCTTATCCCATTCTAACTCCTTTTAGAGGTTTTCTCTGTGTATCCAATGTAAGACAATTTACCCAGTGTCGCACAGATTGAAACTATCAAAATTAGGATTTAAACCAAACTCTGTTGATAAGGCTTGTGCATGAATATGTGAAAGATTGAAAATTAAGGTTATGGCAATAAAACACACAGCAGGTCAATGGCATAGAGAAATAGAATACATATCTTCTGCCTTCCTTTGTGGGTTCTTAACAGTATCTAGTTTAAAGGTTTTAATCTACGTCAAAAATATGTTTAAAACTGAATAATCTGTTTACTCTTTTCACATCCAGGAGTGCATTGCCTGTCCTTTTATCCCTATGGAAAAAATATGTAGGTCTCTATCCATCATAATTAAATCTGAATGCATAATTTGCAGTCTTAAATTTAAAAAATACTGTATATATATATATTTAAAATAATGATTTGATATAAAAAGTATTTTCAGGGGTAGCATCTTATTAAATTGGAATTCAGTGGATAAATTTGCAGATATTTAATATTGCCTCTTCTAACATTTACCTAATACACATATTCTTCATTCTGAATGCCTGAGCGTCAATATCAAATCTATTGTTAAATTTGTTTTCTCATTGTAGTCTCTCCCAAGGAATTTATTCATGGTTAAAAAAATAGTAACAATGAGAAGAAAGGATAGGAATTTAGAAAGGAAATATTCTCTATGTTTAATGTCCAAATTATTTTAGCATAGGCTGTACACATTTATAAAGGGAAATGGTAGTGTATATTTGGAATGTAATGTTCAAAACTTACGCTTGACCCTTTAGATTTCCTAATTATTGATATTTTTGTCCTATGTGATATGAATTAGCTGTCCATATAGATAAGATTAAATAATCTGCCTTATTAAATTTAAATTCAAACAATATAATTAAAATTTCAGTTAGTCACAGTAGTCATATTTCAAGTGCTCGGTAATCACACATGACAAATAGCACATATGAACAGTACAGACATAAAATATTTCCATTGTCACACAAAGACATTGGACAAATCTAAGAATATGGAAAAATGTTTTGGTTTTTGCTTTTAGTCACAGACTTAAAGAATGAACATTAAACAAGGACCTCATCTCTTTGCTTCCCACAGGTTACTTACAATTTTATTTTCTTTCTTCTTGTTAAAGTGCTGCATACTTTTGTATAACTTACCAATGTACACAATATATAAATTATACAATGTATACAATTTATACAGCTAAAGGTAGACTGATGCGAATGGATTTACAGCAATGCTAATTCGCATGATTTAGCAAATTTGCTTTCTAAGCCAGGTAAGGTTTTGGTTTGCTTTTCCTCTCACATTGAGTGCAGGAGTTACTAATATTTTCAAGAACAGCTCAGTCACAGCACTATTTCTACCAAAAAAAAAAAAAAAAGAAAAGCCACTTTGAGCAACTTCTGAAGTGCCTGCATTTAAACTTTCCTTCCAAAGATAAAAATTGTTTGGAAATAATCTTTTAGTTATAAAAAGGTACCTTAGTATTAATTTTTTATACTCAATAAATATTTTATTTTTGAAAGGATGTACTTCATTGCATAAACAAAGTGTGTTCCAGAAAATGATAGATTAAATTAGCCAATACAACTCTGGTTGCTCATTTAACAGATGCAGACATGATTGGTGTTTATAGTATGAGTTTCTTAAGGATTTTCTTTACAACTCAATCAGATTTATCCTGTTTTATTAATCATGAAATCCAAATTATTTGGTCATCCTCAAGAAATCCATTACGTGTCTCCAATCTTCCTTCTCAAATCTTCCCACCATTTGACCTATATAGCTTCTCACTACCCATCCTTAGCTATGTTTTCCCTCCTAAAAACTATTTTTTCACCTTGCAAATTATCTAGGTCCTACCTAAATTTCAGTTATGCATTCCGAGGCCATCTGTGCCAGAGGGATTTTTCTCCCTTTGGAATTATTACAGCACTTGCTCATTTTTAAGCACTTACTGATTTCTTTCTATCATATGCTAAAATTATTAATTCTTTATTATACTTACATACTTTTTATACCAACTTCTGGAGATCAAAAAGATTACCTACATATTTTTTTTTTTCTGTAGATACATTGGTTCAAAGTGTCTACATGTTTATGTGTTGTATTTGATAATGATAGTGTATTGTCTACAATGAACTTTTCAGACATGTCTTCAAAATTTATTTGATTTCTAAACAAATAAAATTTCTCTAAGGAAATAATAGAAACGTATTATCTATTATCTCCTCTTTGACATATTTTTACGTTTTCTTTCCTGCTTGCCTGCTTTTTTTCTCTTTCATTTTGTTTTGTTTAGCAAAACTTACAAGATTTGAGATTGAAGGCATACTTTGAATTTTTTTAAGTTTTCCATTTGAGTATTCAATAAAATACGAAAAAAAATTACATTATTTTAAAGATTCAGTTAGTGATGTCAGCTAAAATCTTATAAATCAGGAAAATATCCAGTATCCATAAGAAAATAAGAGATAGTTGTGATTTTTTAACACTAACAAAACATTGATAATATCTCGATTTTTCATAGGTACACTCTAAGGCTATGGTCTCTGATACAGTAGCCACCAGCCACACGTGGCTATTTATTTTATACTTGTTAAAATTAATTAACATTAAAACATCAGTTTCCCGGTTGAACTAACTACATTTCAAGTGGTCAATAGTCACTGATGTCTAATGACTATCATACTGGATGGCACAGAATGAATATTTCCACTATCACATAAAATTTTATTGTACAGCAGTGCTCAATGAATGGTTCCACAATTCAAGGTAGTTCCCCCATCCCCTATAAGTTCAGCCATCTTAGATCCTAAAAACAAACAAACAAAGAAAAACAAACAAACAAAACAAACAAACAAACAAAAAACAGCAATTTGGCTTTAAAGTTGAATATAGAAAGGTAGGGCTCACCTGGGAAAGCATAACTATTATAATAGGAAGGTTATTTGAGATCATTAAGCAAGCTCATCTGCACCATATTCTCAGGTACCAAAAGTATAGTATGAGGAATAGACAAGTTCTTATAGAATACTAATTTCTATCCTTGTATTTCTTGAAAATTTTTACCTTAGTTAAAGCTCTTTTGACTACAAATTACAGAAAATAAATTGAGCTAAGTAAAAGGGGGACATTTTAAGATTCACAGAAGTTTTACAGAACTCAGGGGTAGCGATTATGGCTGTTGGACCCACACTACACTCTCAGACTTTATTTCAGTGTGGAATACACCTCTCCCTGCTACGCTCACCTTCCTGCATATGCTGCCTCCTTCTTCTAGTCTTACAGAGCATAATCTGTGCTTCTTCACTCACAAGCCCTGAAAACCAGTTCACAGTAGCAGCCACACTTTCCCTGCCCCACATTTTCTCTCTCTCTCTTTATAAATGTGTATGTGTGATGGAGATAACGCAGAATGAATGTACTTTTCCTCCTTTTCTTTGTAACATTATTGTGCATATTTTCTTCATAGAACATGCATTAGAAAATATATTTAATGGATTCAGAATATTCAGTTATAGCAAAACACAATTATTCATTGTAATTTATTTATTTAACAATTTCCCTTTTGGACAACATGTTTCTACCATAAATTTGCTCTTATAAGTAATTATCCATAGTATACCCCATTTTCCTGAGCATAACCTTTCACATTGGACTCTAGTTGTTTATTAAGGAACTGTTTCCAGCATTACAGCATATATATGAGTGCCCTGACTGCATACAACTTGCTCAGCTCTATACCCACCACGCGTGGCAGTGAACCTGAATATCTTGTAACCTCAATTTTAAACTTATGACTGAAATACCTGTTAAAAAGGAGTAATTACTTTAAAGATCAGTTCAAACTACATGTGTCTGATCTGATGAAGTTATTATAATTTTATTAATAAATAAGCATATTTTTATTTTCTAATCCATGCCTATGGGTTATTCATTCCATTGAAAATACACAAATATTAATTTTTCTCAGAAAATGCGCATAACCTTTTTAAGCTCTTAATATTATAAAACTCTTTAATAAATGTGTAACTTGATCAATACTGTCTATGTACTATAACAATAGAAATACAGGAAAATCTGAGTTACTAACTATGAACAGCCAAACAGAGGATATATGTTTCAATAATTAGACTGTTTTCAATAAGGAAATTCCTGATAACTTGTTTAAAGGAATCATATTTATAGTAAAATAGCATTCACTTATTTCTTACACATAAGCAAATAAATTGACTGCATTTTATGGATAGTGGGATGTTAGAAGAAAACAACTATGTTATGACAGAAAAAAATATAAGACAAATATAAATAAGAACTACTGGTAAGGCAATTACTAAAGACTGACATGAGTTTGACAGCTTATATAAGATGCTATGTAAAATAACAGGACACCATCCTTCCAAAATGTTATATATTTTTATCTCACATAATTTTATGATTCTAAATTATTATAAAGGTACTTAGTCCCTAGAGATGTTAGTTTACTTTACTAAATTAATACATCTGTATTGAATATGTCAGTTAAATTTTCAACTACACGATTCATCCTACATTTTCTGTACGTATGACTTTTTTACATTTTGTTTTTTAAATTGTATTTATTTAAGATGTAAAACATGGTATTTTGATATATATGTATATGTAGTGAAGTGCTTACTACAGTTAAGCAAATTAACATAGGCATCATCTCATATAGTTATCTTTTTAAATTTTATTTCTTTTCTTTCTTTTTTTTTTTTCAGTAAGTATATCTAAAACCTACTCTTTTGGCAAATCTATTTTCAGCACATCCTTCAGCAAACTGCTTGCGGGGTTATGTGAAGTAGGCCAAAAATAAAAAAGAGAAAGACACCGTTAACAGTTGTTGAACTAGCAAATTGCTCACTGAATAGTAAACTACTTACACAAAAAAGAAAATTCCATATACCAATTCCCTTTAACCCATATCATTTATTTCAGCTGTTTCTGAATTGTCACTCTTTTTGACACAGAAGACAGCTATTCCAAACCTCCATTGTATTCTAGCTTTTAGCAAATAGTGTATTTAAAGGAATTATTCTTGTTAATCATGTAATCATAAAAAATCAATTTTTAAATGTTCCATTAACTATGTGATTGTTCACGCAAAATAAATTCCTTGTCCCATCTGTCAGGTCATTGCCACCTTTTCAAGGAGCATAGTAGCATGCAAGAAACACGCATATATTTCCAGGGGCAATTCTTACTAGAATAACAAAACAAAAATTTCTTCTCAATTTATGACATTTAAAAAGACAATATCTACCAAGCAATGTGGTGGGGATAAAAATACACTACCTGTGTACAATAATAATCGATCTGTCACTTTTTACCTTTGGCCTACATTTTAACATGCCCAGTGTATTTCAACAGTTTCATTAAACCGTATGCTGTTCCCAAAAGTGACTCGGGGGAGGAAGTGGTCAAAGGGACAAACTGTAGATCTCCCATTCTCACTTGAACCAGAAGAACTCTAGGCTTAACTGATTTATACATGATGTTTTGAGTAAACTTACATTTTAAGAGAGGTTCTAAAAACACTGGTCAAACAGAAGTACGGGAAATACTCTACAGAGAAATTTCTATCTATATAAATTTGTTTCTTGTTTTAAATTATACTTTAAGTTCTAAGGTACATATGCACAACGTGCAGGTTCGTTACATATGTATACATGTTCCATGTTGGTGTGCTGCACCCATTAACTCATCATTTACATTAGGTATATCTCCTAATGCTATTCCTCTCCCCTTCCCCCACCCCATGACAGGCCCCGGTGTGTGATGTTTCCCATTCTGTGTCCAAGTGATCTCATTGTTCAGTTCCCCCCTATGAGTGAGAACATTCAGTGTTTGGTTTTTTGGTCCTTGCCATAGTTTGCTCAGAATGATGGTTTCCAGCATCATACATATTCCTACAAAGGAGATGAACTCATCCTTTTTAATGGCTGCATAGTATTCCATGGTGTATATGTGCCACATTTGCTTAATCCAGTCTATCCTTGATGGACATTTGGGTTGGTTCAAAGTCTTTGATATTGTGAATAGTACCACATTAAACATATGTGTGCATGTGTCTTTATAGCAGCATGATTTATAATCCTTCGGGTATATACCCAGTAATGGGATGTCTGGGTCAAATGGTATTTCTAGTTCTAGATTCTTAAGAAATCGCCACACTGTCTTCCACAATAGTTGAACTAGTTTACAGTCCCACCAAAAGTGTAAAAGTGTTCCTGTTTGTCTACATCCTCTCCAGCACCTGTTGTTTCCTGACTTTTTAAAGATTGCCATTCTAACTGGTATGAGACAGTATCTCATTGTGGTTTTGATTTGCATTTCTCTGATGGCCAGTGATGATGAACATTTTTTCATGTGTCTGTTGACTGCATAAATGTCTTCTTTTGAGAAGTGTCTGTTCATAATCTTTGCTCACATTTTGATGAGGTTGTTTGTTTTTTTCTTGTAAATTTGTACTCAAAGGAATATATAAGAAAATTTATTATTTAAGACAGATATGAGTGACAGATACTAATCCTAACAATCAAAGACTTGTGATTAAAATTAATGGACTTAGATTGGAAAAGTACATATTCTCCATAACTTTTATAAATATATTGTACTATTTTAGAAGCAGTAATCCTGATAAAAATATCATGCTACTGACAGGAATCTTTTGCCCTAAGTTAATGTAGCTCAGAGAAAGTTCTTGTGAATCTTTTCCTAACTTCCTTCTACCAAAAGTTTAAATACTTAAATGCTACAATTTAAAGTCAAACTGGGCTGGGCATGCTGGCTCACACCTGTAATCCTTGAACTTTGGGAGGCTGAAGTGGTCAGATCACCTGAGGTCAGGAGTTCAAGACCAGCCTGGTCAACATGGTGAAACCCCATCTCCACAAAAATAGAAAAATTAGCCAGGTGTGGTGGCAGGTGACTGCAGACTCAGCTATTTGGGAAGCTGAGGCAGGAGAATCATTTGATCCCAGGAAGCAGAAGTTGCAGTGAGCTGAGATCGCACTACTGCACTCCAGCTGGGGTGGCAGAAGTCTTTAAAAAAAAAAAAAAAGAAAAACTAAATATTTGCTATTCACTTTTATCTGCCCAAAGAAAATTGGCCAGTGTAAAGACCATCTGTGAGATTGGACACATACTTTTATAACAATTATATTTGAAAATGAATTTTGAGATGTGGTTTTGAGCAATGATTAGAATAAATTTAAGAAATTTTGTATTATAGCCCATCAATTCAAATTAGCTTAAGCCAAAAATATTTACACTACTGAAAAGTTCAGGAATATTTAGGCTTGCCTGCATCTATGCGTGGGGAGGAGATTATTGGAACTCTTTCTCCCTCCATATTCCGTCTTTTTTCTTTCTCTGTGTATGTTTAATACTTAATCAGGTGTTCTCTTTGTAATAGCAAAGTGGCCCCAGTAGCTTTAGGTCTGTATCATATTTAGTGTTGATACTATGTCAGTTACCAAGAAAAGGATTATGATTACCCTGGTTGGTATACCTGTCAGTTCTGAATCAATCACAGTTTCCAGGAGTAGGTGATAATCAGATGGGCCAGTGTTGGTCACTTATGGTAATAGAAGTGAGGCAATATAATTGATATTCTTACTGGGGGTGAAAGATCGATGCAAAGTATAGTGCCCCAAAGCTGGGGACACTGCCCAGAGAAGGACTCTGTCTTCAGAACAAAGGGGAAAGGGCTAAGTATACAAGAACAACAGATGTGCCCAACAATTCAATGAAATTTCCTCAAAGTACACTAGTGTTATGTATCATTAAGTTCTAATACAGTAAGCTTCTATAAAAATCAGTTACATCAACTTATAGTTATACCCCCCAATCCTGGCTTAATCAATTTCCTTCTCCTTCCCTTTCTCATATAAATATTGTTTGTATTTCAAACAATAGCAAGAAGATCATAAGATGAAATCCAAGCACATCAGTTATATTTGCCCCTTTCATTCACTGGTAAAATGGACAAGTGGGTAAATTAACATGTAAAGATTTAATTATGAAGTATAAAAAGTACTATGAAAATGTAACAGGGTAAAATAATATAGGAAAGTATGTGTCCTGAGTGTAAGAAAGATTGCTAATGGAAAGTCTCTTAAACATAAAAAATGACAATAAAATGTTATAAATTCAGTGTTTCCCTACTTAATGCATCATGTTAGTCATAGAAAGTGATGACATTTTATGCACACTGTGATAAATTGACTAGACAGCCAGCACCCAGAGGCAGACCTGGAGGAGGCAGGTATGGGAGGTTCTTCCTGACCATCTGCAGGTCTGACAAATTACATTAGTTGGGAAGCTCAGTATTGACATCCTGTTTGAAATATTCAAGCAGAAATTCTGGGAATGAGTTGAGATGTCAAATAAAAGTTGGTAACCCAATAAGCAAAAATTTTGAGAAGGAGAGAGTGTGCGAGATTCAGAACGCAGATCACTTTTTTACAGGAGGGAGAGGATCAAAACAGATGAACTCATATTTGAAATTTTGGTGGTAGGAACATTAAGGAGTTTTCAAGTCCTCAGGGAATTTGGCCACTTTGCATATCCTCAAGGCACACAAAAAAAATCCTGTTTTTTACTTATCATCAGATTTTAATAATAGCATAGATCACTATTGGGTTCTTCAGAATTAATGCATTTAATGTGATGGTTAACATTGAGTGTCAACTTGACTGGATTGAGGATGCAAAGTATTGTTCCTGGGTATGTCTTTGAGGATGTTGCCAAAAAAGGTTAATATTCGAGTCAACGGACTGGGAAAGGCAGACCCACACTCAGTCTGGGAGGGCACCATCTAATCAGCTGCCATCACAGATAAAATAAAGCAGGCAGTAGAACGTGGAAAGACTAGACTGGTTTAGTCTTCTGGCTTCCATCTGTCTCCTGTGCTGCTTGCTTCCTACCCTTGAAACCCTTGAACATGGGACTCCAAGTTTTTCAGCTATGGGACTCAGACTGGCTTTCTTGCTCTTAACTTGCAGATAGAGTATTGTGGAACCTCACCTTGTGATCATGTGAGTCAATGCTCCTTAATAAACTCCCCTTTATATATACATCTATCCTATTAGTTCTGTCCCTCTAGAGAACCCTAATAAATTAATAAATATGTATAGTATCTTTTTTTAAAGGCATATGTCCTTTATCAATTCCATTGGACTTTTTCAAGGAAAAATCCAAATACAAACACTATTTATCAGCTATCATTATTTCTTTCAAAGTAGTTTTATTCTTAAGTGTTTGAACAACAATAACTTTAGAAAATCAGCAATGTTTATCGAGGCTCACCATATATAGGTACAAAGGTATACCATAATAAATGCCATCTACTAATTCATTAAATACTCTAATTACAGGACACTGGATACCCTTTATATATAAATGGGTTGTTGACAATTGAAGAAAAAATATATTCCTTAACTTCTAAAACTTTATTAAATCAGTTTTCATTTTCTGTAGACAAGAAGACATTTCAGAGTCTTGCAATTTCTCAATATTTCTGTTACGAATTTAAATTTCCATCATATTATACATATGAACTTCCAGTTAACTGAATATCTCAATTCATGAAACTCCAAGTAGAAGGATTTAATCGACATGACAACTGAAATTTAATTAACAATTTTAAAAACAATTATTTTTGATATATAAATAGTCTTTCCAATAAGCCCTTCTTATAGCAAGTGGTAGGTGAAGAAATTTCTCATTTTCTTTTAAAAACGATGACTTCAAGAACAGATAATCTTGTTCCATTTATGGAGACTGACTTTTTTACTCATTCCAAATAGTAAATATGCTATTTTCCAAGCTCTGTTTTAACCAAAGTTGTTTCAACATTAACAAGAAAAACAGTCTGCTCACAAGTAGTTTCTAGTCTAGTGAAAGTAGAGAAGGAAATATGAACTATGAGTAGGTAGAGAAATAAAAGAATTTTAAGTAGCATTCGGGAATATCAAGATAATGTAACAGACTAATATGTTAGAGAATAATAAAGTAGGGAAGGAATCACAATAATTGGTTGATGGTCTCTTTATGGGCAAAAGGTACCGAAATTAAGTGGTTACATACAGGATGTTAGTCGAGGGTTTTTAAAATTATATCTCAAAAAGTAACCTATTACAAAAATAAATTGTGAGTTCATTAAATACCTACATATTTATATGGGCACTTTAATCTCTGTAGAACAGAGATTATGGAACTGGAGATAACTATTGTTTTATACATTGGTTAGGCAGATTGCAAAATTTGAATAAGAAGAAATTCAAATGTGGTTTCTCACTGACTCTTGCCTTGTTACATGCTCTTCTTTAATGCCTCTGGCAGTCTTTTTGGTGACAGGAGGGAGGCAAAAGGCACAGGAGTGAAATTTATATTCTCTTTTTTAATCCCAGAGAAAAGACCCCTATTCAACCCACATATAAGATCTAGTTCTCTAAGTAGAGGAAAGGTCTTATTTATAACCCAAACAAACAAGCCTTGTCTGGCATTTCCATAAAAATAGGAATGTTGCTGCATAAGACAACATAACAAGCACAGTAATAACAGGGCTTTTGCACAGAAGAATCCACAACAATGTCATGGTCCAGAGGGTGGAAAAAACATGATATACCAACACACCGGTGATAAAGAGAACGGGGGTGAAGCTCAACATCAGGTTTAGAAACTTGAGTTTCTTGACTTTATTAAAGGATCCCGTGTCTATTGCTACAATGACTTTATTGTCAAATTAATTTTGTAAATCCAAGTTGTAACTTCATTCTACAATTTTTATACTACTTTGATTTTGCAGGTTGAAAGTTGATCCTTAATCAAATTCATCCATTCTCCTCCACACAAAAGCCTTATGGACATCTAGAAGCCTGTCACTTAAATGCAATGTCTATTTTACAGAGGACAAATATACTTCATTATTTAGCCAGAGGACAAGCATGCTTCATTTTTCAGCAAGGAGTTGATTTGGAATGTTAACATGAATGGATGTTACCATTAACTTTTTTTTACTATGTCACCATAAAACAAAAACTTTGTAGCCTTGGAGATGGGAGACCTATTTTGATAAAACTGTATGCTCCAAAGTAGACTCTAGGTTCTGTGAAAGCAGAACTACATCTCTGTTTTTCCCAGTACCCAGACAAGTCCCTAGAACAAAGCAAAGTTAGATATTCACTAATAGTGAATAAATAAATGTACAAACACCCATATCAAAAGTTGAGACATTGCATTAAAAAAGAAAAAAAATCACTTAACACAATGATCTCCAGTTCCATTCAAAGACATGGAGTCAACCAAGGTGCCCATAAACAGTGGATTGGATACAAAAATGTGGTACATATACACCATGGAATACTCTGCAGCCATAAAAGGGAATGAAATCATGTCATTTGCAATAACATGAATGCAGCTGAAGGCCATCATAGTAAGAAAATTAACACAGAAACAGAAAACAAAATACCACATGTTCTCACTTATAAGTGGGAGCTAAATATTGAATACACATGGACATAAAGACAGCAACAATAGACACTGGGGGCTATAAGAGTGGGGAGAGAGGGAGGTGGGCAAGGGCTGAAAAACTACCTATTGGGTACTATGCTTACTACCTGCATAAGGGGATCATTCTTACCTCCAAACCTCAGCATCATTCAGTATACTCATGTAACAAACCTGCACATGTACCTCCTGCATCTAAAATATAAGTTTAAGTTATCTAAAAAAGAAAGAAAAAATTCCTAAAAAATACTTCAGTTTCTTTGTAGGTTAATTAAAAAGTTCATGTAATGTTCACTTTTTCTTTTACATTTACAATTTCTCCAAAATAAAATATTAGAACTTAGAACTGGAATGCTGCTTTCCGTTTAATTCTACATTTTTCCCTCTTGCTCCATTAAAATATACAGTCCTGTTGGTTTTGAATTATCAGGCACAGGTGGCATTCTTGCTGACATATCAGTAGTGAGAACAATGCATCAGTCACTAGAAAATTATATCAGACATATGCTAGAACCACTTAGCAGCTGAAACACTGAGGGACGGCATTAGAGAGGAAAGATGAAAAGGACTGGCAGAGGGAGAATGTGGATGCATCCCCACATTCTAAACCACCAAGGATCTCAAAAGCAGCTCGGCAGGAGCTTAATGGAGCGCAGTTCAATTTTACAATTAAGAACAACTGTTTTCAAACACGCCCTAGCATAATGATTAGGCATACTAAATAGGGAATATAAAGTTGGATTAGGAAGGAAGGCATTCAAAAAGTATGTTCTGTTCTAAGCAACAAGAACACTCACCTCTCTGGGGTGAATACCGTACCAAATGCTTTTATCTAAAATTTTAAAACCATTGTCATAATTTAAGGCAATTTTCCCAGACCAAGGAGGTATTAAAAATTTTTAGCGTTTTTTCATGCTTTGAATGCAAGCAAACCATGTGAAATGTGCATAACTTATGAAATTGGAAAAACCTGTTAGCCATTGCCGCAACTTTCAATGATAATCCTTGGTAGCATTTTATATATTTCTTCCATTTCTCTTACACAATTTTTTTTTTTTTATTATACTTTAAGTTCTAGGGTACATGTGCATAACGTGCAGGTTTGTTACATATGTATACTTGTGCCATGTTGGTGTGCTGCACCCATCAACTCGTCAGCACCCATCAATTCATCATTTATATCAGGTATAACTCCCCAACGCAATCCCTCCCCCCTCCCCTCCTCCCCATGATAAGCCCCAGTGTGTGATGTTCCCCTTCCCGAGTCCAAATGATCTCATTGTTCAGTTCCCACCTATGAGTGAGAACATACGGTGTTTGGTTTTCTCTTCTTGTGATAGTTTGCTAAGAATGATGGTTTCCAGCTGACAAATTTTTTTAAACTAATAATTTCTTCAAACTAAAATAAAAATCCATTAGAGGTCTTCGGAGGTATCACACAATGCTTTTTCTATTGCTACTTACTAGTGATAATAGTGACTACAACAATATTTAGCTCAGTGCTAATCACTTTATGCTTTAAATTAATCCTTTCACAATTCTATGAAGTAGATATTATTATCATCCCTCATTTTACATGGAGGATATTAAGAAAGTAACTTGTCCAAAATTATAATTGCCCAAGCTAAAGCTAAAGCCATTTCTGTCTAATACCATAGTACTTACTCCAACCACTATGCTATGTTGCTTCCCAAACACGTATTGTCGGAATATAAACTGTAATAAAATTGTTAAGGTTTTTATAAAAGATATAGTCCTATAACTCATGAATAGTTTATTTCTCAATAATTTAGATGATTTTTAGAACACTTTTGCAGTATTATCATGCCATTAAGATGAAAGCGGTAATACCAGAAGAGGAAAATGTACAGGTTAAAAATAACTATATTAATCAATGCCTCTAGGTCTAAGAACCTTCATCAAACTTTAAAGTCATTCCAAACACTTTGTCTTTCCTAGATACTCCACATCCAGCAAATATTGTGTGTTATCATTTCAAAATATAACTCAAATCCAACAGATTCTCACCACTTGCTCCATTGTATCCCTAGTTCAAGCTGCCATCATCTTCCTCTGAATTATTGCAATGGCATCTCAATTTGTCTCTTGGTTTTTGACCTTTGCCCACTCTGTCTTCACTCCAAGTACTTTGTCTACACATTAGACACTATGTTTGCTTGCAAACATAAGGCAGATCATTTAATCACTTGAGCAAAATCATGACTAGCTTCCCAATATAATTTGTTTTTTATTCATTTTGAAACAAACTTAAACTCACATAAAATGTTCAAGTCCAATTCTAAGAATAATATTTTTTCCTAAACGATTTTAGAGTAAGTTGTCAACCTGATGCCTGATCACACCTGAATACTTAGTGTGTATTTCTAATGAAGAAAAAAGACATTATCCTATGTAACTACAATAAAATCATCAACATTAACACCTTATTAATATGTGACATTGGCATTCCTATCATCTAATCCTCAGACCTCTTCGAGTTATACTGATTGTCTAATGTTCTTTATAGCAAATGGATGCAGCTGAGGAAATTGTAGTGCATATAATTGTCATATGCCTTTTATCTTCTTCAATCTACAGTATCCCCTCAGTTTTTACTTGAATTTTATATCCTTAACATTTTTGAAGATTTTGAATTTATTTTGTAGAATGTCCCTTTATTTGGGTTTGAATGATGTTTTATTGTATTCATAGTATGCTTATTTGGAAGGTGTATTATAAAAAATGACTGTGTACTGTCACCTGCATCCAATCAGGTAATTTGATTTGTCTCATTTCCAATTGTGTCAGTTTGATCATTTAATTAACTTCTTCACGGTATTGTAGCTCTTTAATTAATTGTCCTTGCAATTAATAAGTACTTTATTGGGAGATAATTTAAAGCTATGTAAATATGACGTCCCCCATCAAACTTTTAATGTGTTCCTTTATTTACTTATGGCAGCATAGATTCATGGTTTCCCATATCTTCAATGGATTATGTTATATATATCAGTAGTTATAATGTTATAAATGGGTTATAAATAGCATTTTTTTAGGTGCATAATGTATTCCACATTTGGCAAGTGGGAATCCTTTCAAGCAGGTTTTAGGGTCATCTGATATGTCTTCATCATCCTTTGAGCACATCTTCACTTGGCGACATAATAAGATGTTCCAGATTCATCTCATACTTTCCCTGCCCTAGCCCTAGAACAGCCCATTTCCTCAGTAAGCCCTTGCTTATTTTAGTAGAGAATAGTATTTACAAGCTAAGATCTGGGTGGCAGGTATGCTCATTGCACGGAGGCACCACTGTTTCTTTTTTTATTTTTTTATTTATTTTTTTTTTATTATACTTTAAGTTCTAGGGTACCACTGTTTCTAATCATTCTCAGTGAGCAGAATATAGAGTATATGTATGTAGGTATGTGTATTTACATACATACACACCTATATAAGCATACATCTTCCCTAGACTGAATTGGGAAAAAAAATGAATCCAAGAACAGAACAATAATGAGCTCTGAAGTTGACTCCTCTCCTATTCATTCTACGAGGCCAGCATCATCCTGATACCAAATCATAGCAGAGTCACAACAAAGAAAGAAAACTTCAGGCTAATATTCTTGATTAACATAGATGCAAAAATCCTTAACAAAATATCAGGACACCAAATCCAGCTGCACATCGAAAAGCTAATCCACCATGATCAAGTAGGCTTTATCCCTGGGCTACAAGGTGGGTTCAATATATGCAAATCAATAAATGTGATTCATCACATAAACAGAATTAAAGACAAAAAAAAACATAATTATCTCAATAGATGCAGGAAAGGCTTTCAATAAAATTCAACATACCTTCATGTTAAAAGTCTTCAATAAATTAGGTGTTGAAGGAACATACCTCAATGTAATAAGAACCATCTATGAAAAACCCACAATCAACATTATACTGAACGGAAAAAGGCTGAAAGAATCCCCTGAAAACTGGCACAAGACAAGGAGGCCCACTCTCACCACTCTTATTCAATGTGATATTGGAAGTCCTGGCCAGAGCAATCAGGCAAAAGAAAGACATAAAAGGCACCCAAAGAGAAATAAAGGAAGTCAAACTGTCCCTGTTTGCAGATGACATGATTCTATGTCTAGAAAACTCCATAGTCTCTGCCAAAAAGATCCATGAGCTGATATACAACTTCAACAAATTTTGGGGATACAAAATTAATGTACAAAAATTAGTAGCATTCCTACACACTAACAGCACCCAAGGCAAGAGCCAAATCAGAAGTGCACCTCCATTACAATTGCCACAAAAAGTATAAAATACCTAGGAATACAGCAAACTAGGAAGGTGAAAAATATCTACAATGACAATTACAAAATACTGCTCAAAGAAATCAGAGATGACACAAACAAATGGAAAAACATTCCATGCTCATTAATAGGAAGAATCAGTATCGTTAAAATGGTCATACTGCCCAAAGTAATTTATAGTTTTAATGCTATGCCTATCAAACTACCATTCTTCACAGAACTAGAAGAAACCTACTCTAAAATATGTGTAGAACAAAAAAGAGCCTGAATAGCCAAGGAAATCCTTAGCAAAAAGAACAAAGCTGGAGGAACCACATTACCTGACTTCAAACTATACTAGAGTAACCGAAACAGCATGGTACTGGTACAAAAACAGGCACACAGATGAATGGAACAAAATAGAGAGCCCAGAAATAAAACCACACACCTAAACCCATCTGATGTTTGACAAAACTGGCAAAAAAAAGCAATAGGGAAAAGATTTCCTATTCAATAAGTGGTGCTCAGAAAACTGGCTGTCATAAGTAGAAGAGTAAAACAGGACCCCATCCTTACACCAAATACAAAAATCAACTCAGGATGGATTAAAAACCTAAATGTAAAACCTATAAGTATAAGTATAAAGTATACTTATACATATAAGTATAAAAATGCTGGAAGATAATCTAGGAAATACCATTTTGGACATAGGAACTGGCAAAGATTTCATGACAAAACCATCAAAAGCAACCACCAACAAAAGCAGAAATTGACAAATGAGACCTAACTAAACTAAAGCTCTTCTGCACAGCAAAAGAAACTATCAACAGAGTAAACAGGCAAGCTACAGAATGGGAGAAAATATTTGCAAACTCTACATCTGACAAAGGTCTAATATCCAGAATCTACAAGGAACTTAAACAAATGCACAAGCAAAAAACATACAACCTCATTAAATAGTGAACAGAAGACATGGACAGACACTTTTAAAAAGAAGACATACATGCGGTCAACAAGCATACGGAAACATGCACAGCATCACTGATCATTAGAAAAATGCAAATCAAAACCACAACGACATACCATCTCACACCAGTCAGAATGGCTATCATTAAAAACTCTAAAATAACAGATGTCAGCAAGGTTCAGAGAAAAAGGAGCACTATACACTGCTGGTGGGAGTGGAAATTAGTCCAACCATTGGGGAAAGCAGTGTAGCAATTCTTCAAAGAATTAAAAGCAGAACTACCATTCGACCCAGCAATACCGCTAATGGGTATATACCCAAAGGAATAGAAATTGTTCCACCATGAAGGCATATGCATATGTATGTTCATTGCAGCACTATTCACAAAAGCAAAGACATGTCATCAACCTGAATGCCCACCAATAGTAGACTGTATAAAGAAAATGTGGTACATATACACCATGGAATGTTCTGAAGCAATAAAACAGAATGAGATCATGTCCTTTACAAGAACATGTGTGGAACTGGAGGCCATTATCCTTAGCAAACTAACTCAGGAAGAGAAAACCAAATACCACATGTTCTTACTTAAAAGTGGGAGCTAAATAATGAAAACCCATGGACAGAAAGAGGGGAACAACAGACACTGGGGCCTACTTCAGAGAGGAAGTTAGGAGGATGGAGATGTCCAAAAAGAAAAGAAAAGAAAAGAAAAGCAACTGTTGGGTACTATGCTTAATTATGCTTAATGCTTGGTTGATGAAATAATTCATACACCAAATCCATGAGTCACAAGTTTACAAACCTGCACATGTACACCTGAACGTAAAATAAAAGTTAAAATATTTTAAAAGAAACTCTTAATCGTTCCTTCTCTCATAATTAATAGAGTCAATACTGTCTCAACTTTTTCTATCCAACTATATATCAAACTATTTACATTCCTAATACTCGTTATGCCACCATGCTTTACATAGGTTGTTTCCTTTATTTAGAGCATCATTTCCATGGTCCATCTTATGTCTTTCAAGTAAGCATCCATGCGGTTATCTAGTTTTCCTTTCTGGACAAAGAGAGCTGAATAACCAGAATTGCTTACAAGCAATTAATTGTTTGGAACTTAAAAGTGAGTACTATAATGTCTAAGGTAGGGTATAAATGATACCCAAATAGTTGATTTCAGAGATTCATGTACAAAATGTATACCAAATCAAAAATAATTCAGCAATCTCCCAAGGTATATACAGAGTAAAGTAGAGGTACTTCTCATATCTCTTGTTAAACAGGACAGAGTCTGGCTGTCTACTATGGCCTTTGTTACCAGTATTTCTTGCCTCATGAGGTATCATTGTGACTAGATAGATATACCTGTGCAGGTGGCTTCCTGAACAGGAGGTAGAGTCTTTCAGAGTGCCTTTCAATCTGCCAAAGTTACCTCTGTTAATCCCCAGCCCTTCTGGCTCCTTATACTGTTTTACTGTGAGAATTTCAGTTCCAACAGGGCAACGTCTTCTCTATATTATTGTAATTGTATTCAATACATATTTGTTGAAAAATAAACAAATATCTCTATACTGGCCAAGGCCTTGAGAGTGAGATTTGGCCTTAACCTGCTGTGTCTTTTTACTGTACAAAAATTTCATCTTCAAAGAATATTTTCCTCGCTTTTCAGCACCTTGAAGGCAGAGGAGGCTAATTGCATTTCAGAAACACAAAGACCAACTTATTCATTAGAGGTCAGGATGTTGTTAAGCATACAAGAATGCCTACTGAATCCCTTGGGTGGATGTGGTTATAAACCTGTGAGTCTTTTCTTCTCTTGATGTAGCAAAAACAAAAATATACCATTTAACCTACAAGGAGTGTTAAAAAGCAACAGAAAAATTATCCTGTTTATTCAATGGACAATGCTCTCTCTTCATTCCCTACTTTCATATATGTTGTTCACTTCCCCGAACATTCCTGATTCACCTATTTTTTCATATTTCAGTTTAAACATAACTTCCACAAGGTACTTTACTTGGATGTCTATATTAGCTTATACATCTTTGCTTTACTTTCCCGTAGCTCTCTGCACATCTCATATCATAAGATGTTACTTTACTTTTATTCTTTATTTAAAGACTGTCTTTATTGCTAGGGCTCCTGTTGATCTTGTTTCTTGCTCTATTCTCAGCACTTTTCACAGCATCTTCTAGAGAGCTGTGCTAAAAACTATTTGTTATTTATTGAATATTGAATGAGTAAAATGTCTAATGATCTTTTAAAAAATATTTATTTTTATATGTCCAGAGCCTCAAAATGACAAAAAATAGAGAAAGTAAGATGAATCAGTAGAAAAAGAGGCCAGGAGGGAGTGAGGAAGGGAGGGAGGAAAGAAAACGGTGGGAGGGTGGGAGGGAAGGAGGAAAGCAAGGAAGACAGGGAAGAAGTGAGGGAGGGAGTGAGGAAGGAAAAGAAAGCAGTCAAGGTATAAATTTTGGTAAAGGAAAAGTGTTAGTGAAAATTTAAGAATAAAACTGATACTCTCTTCAATGCTCCATCATCAATTTACATGTTAATGATGAGGATTCTTGTGACTAGCTGTTTAAAACATCACTCACGTAAAATGAACTTAAATTTTAATGACTCCGGGTTAAAGAGACATGAATTGTCTGTAATTAAAGATAATATTTTTAAGTATTTCTGGTGGTACTTGAAATATATCAAAGAAACCGATATTTATTAACAATAATTGAGGTCATGTATTTCTTCCTGAAACAATGTGTGTGTTCATTAGACAGTACATGGTTTAAATGCTTTTTAATGACCAAAACTGTGAGCTAAAGATTTTAATTTGATATTAATAGTGAAGGGAAAATTTAATTACTACCTCATGTCAAGTATATTCAGAAGATCTCAATAACCTATTTAAGAGTCTTCAAATTTCATTATTAATACATATTTGTATATTGGACTTCAAAGTAAATGATCTTATAAATCACAGTTAATTTTAAAATATGTTTATATATAATAATAACCATTGTTTTAATTTATATGTGTGGAAAATTTAATGAGTTAACAATGCTACAGTAAGCAATATAAAGAAATGTTATGTTCATATATAACTTTTTAAGTGATGCATTCTATTTTTAAATATCATAAAAATGTTTAATTTCATTCACAAAAGTAAGTTATTTCCAAAGAAAATATTAATATCATGTAATTTCAATATTTTTATTTAGTTATGATTTATATCAAGATGACCCATGCTAACCTTTTTCATTAAGAATATTGCTGGTAACTAATAATGAGAAATACTTTAGGAGAAGGCATATTGTTTCTTTTTATGATTATCTTATTTTTTATTATACTTTAAGTTCTA
>NW_012113475.1:2889212-2911714 GCF_000951035.1 Colobus angolensis palliatus | reverse complement strand
CTGCTGTGCTAGCAATGAGGGAGGCTCCGGGGCCGTGGGACCCTCCTGGCCAGGTGTGGGTATAATCTCCTGGTGTGCCCGTTTGCTTAAAGCGCTGTATTGGGGTGGGAATTACCCAATTTTCCAGGTGTTGTGTGTCTCAGTTCCCCTGGCTAGGTAAAGGGATTCCCTTCCCCCTTGCGCTTCCCAGGTGAGGCGATGCCTCACCCTGCTTCAGCTCTCGCTGGTCGGGCTGCAGCAGCTGACCAGCACCGATTGTCCGGCACTCCCTAGTGAGATGATCCCAGTACCTCAGTTGAAAATACGGAAATCACCGGTCTTCTGTGTCACTCGCGCTGGGAGTTGGAGACTGGAGCTGTTCCTATTCGGCCATCTTGCCGGCATATTGTTAATGATGTTCTGTTGAAGATAAGGTAAATTCTACAAACAGCATAGTGTCTTAATTTTATGGGAACATGTTAATGATTAAAATAGTGTTTCTTTCTTTTCAGTTTATTTACTTGCACACAATCTTAGTATAAAGCAAAACATTTATATCTTGCAAGATATTCTTAAAGGATTGATTAAGAGGAAATTAGCCAGAGTAGATGTTTGAGATACTAATTGAAATTGTTATATTTGGTTTCAAGTATGAAAACAGCAAAGACAGTTGAAAAGACAATAACAAATATATACATATTTTGGGGGGTGGGATTTACCAGAAGTAGCTCATCAAGATGAAACTCCAGAACATATAGCAAAGCATGCTGATGTTAGGGGCTTTACGTTCTTTCATGGCTTAATCTTTCTCATTCACCACTTATGCAAGCTCCTTGATGAGGTTAAAAGTCAGCCAAAAGGTCTCTGGTCACCTATCCCAAACAGAATTACATTCCCCCACGTTTGTGTCTACAATGTGCCCTGGACAACCTTCTATTGTTATTGTAGCAATACTTCACTGTACTTATTTTTTAAGTCACCCCGTTGAGAACAGGGACCATTCCTAAGCTTTATAAAAACAATAAATGACTAAACTGTCTTATGTTGTAGAGAGTGGTAATAATAAACTTGTCTTGGCAACCATGTTATTTCTTGTTCAAATATTTAGTTATCTAACAATAATTATAAAAATTATATCTCAGGAAACATTTAATGTCCTGAGTCACTAACTATATATTAAAATATTATAAAATGCCCAGAAGGTTTTCTGTGTAGTTTAAAAATATCAAATACTATTACTCCATAAACATATGTTCTATGATTAGACACTCATCTTTTACTACTAATCACTACTAAACTCTCAGATCTAATGAACTGTAGATTCAACAGACAGTAATCAGTATGGTCAAAACACTGTAGACTATAGAAACTAGCATTGATTCTTCAGAATGTCACCAAATATGCAAAAAAAATCTACATTTTCATCAGGCTTCTTCTCAGATATCATTTTATTACAAAGGTTGTTATTTTTCCACCCAGAAACTTAGTTCTCCTTTTACCCTGTTTTTTTTTTTCTTTTTTTTAACATAGTATATACGTATTCATGCTTTAGCAGAGCATTCATGTGTGTATATAGGTGTGTTTATGCATGCATATACAGATCTATTTTACTAACCTATGTTTTACATATACACATATAGACGCTTGTATGTGTGTGAGTGTGTTTATTATATATCTAATTCCTCTAGAATATAACCTCCATGAGGACATTTTTTATTTCTTGCCATAGTCCAACACCTGGAACAGAAGAGCAGCATTAGGCAATCAATACGTATTTGTTGAATAAACAAATACATTACAGCAAATATTTTCATTTGTTTCAAACAGTAATTTTCCTAGCAACATTTATTTTTAAAACTCTTTTTTGAAAAAAAAATTTATTTTCTTATTTGACAAAAAATAGTAGTCTGCCACATGAAAAAATGCTCAACATCACTGGCCATCAGATAAATGCAAATCAAAACCACAATAAGACACCATCTCACACCAGTTAGAATGGTAATCATTAACAAGTCAGGAAACAACAGGTGCTAGAGAGCATGTGGAGAAATAGGAACACTTTTACACTGCTGGTGGGACTGTAAACTAGTTCAATCATTGTGGAAGATGGTGTGGCAATTCCTCAAGGATCTAGAACTAGAAATATCATTTGACCCAGACATCCCATTACTGGGTATATACCCAAAGGATTATAAATCATGCTACTATAAAGACACACGCACACATATGTTTAAAGCGGCACTATTCACAACAGCAAAGACCTGGAACCAACCCAAATGTCCATCAATGATAGACTGAATTAAGAAAATGTGGCACATATACACCATGGAATACTATGCAGCCATAAAAAAGGATGAGTTCATGTCCTTTGTAGGGATATGGATGACGCTGGAAACCATCATTCCGAGCAAACTATGGCAATGAGAAAAAAACCAAACACTGCATGTTCTCATTCATAGGTGGGAACTGAACAATGAGAACACTTGGACACAGGAAGGGGAACATCACACACTGGGGCCTGTCGTGGGGTGGGGGGAGCAGGGAGGGATAGCATTAGGAGATATACCTAATGTAAATGATGAGTTAATGGGTGCAGCACACCAACATGGCACAATGTATGCATATGTAACAAGCCTGCATGTCGTGCACATGTACCCTAAAACTTAAAGTATAATAAAAAAATAAAATAATTAAATAAAAGGCAGCAACTCAACAACAAAAAATATAGTTGTCTTCAGTAACAGCAATAGTGTAGCAAACAGAAAGATAATCATAAGCATGTATACTGCTTAAGCTATACATATTTGAGAGTTACTGCCAAGACCAAGTGCTAAAATTAATTTACATCAAAACTAATCAATGTATTTGGTAGATACTCACTAATATTGAAACCGTTAATCCAAAATAAAAATTTTAAGGATTCAATTTCAAGTAATTACATGACTTTTTTTATTAATTCATTAAATTCGATAACATGCAGTTATTAAAATATGATTTTTAACAAGGATGTATTGATATTATTTTATGGATCTAGTAGTCAGATGGATTATATCATCCTAAAAAATGTAGATATTTACATGCTAAGAGCAAGTTTACATTGTTTATGGTTGCAATAAAGATTACCAAAAATAGCATTATTGTTATTTTGAGCTGGATATTCTTAGTTGAGGGGAGCTGTTGTGGGCATTCTAGGATGTTTAGCAGCATCCTTGCATTCTTTACCAACTAGATGTCTATAACATCCTTCTCTCAGTTGTGTCAACCAAAAATGTCTTCAGATATTGCCAGATGTTTCTAGGGGAGCCAAATTGCTCCAGATTGAGAACCACTGATTACTAAAAATAATCTTTCATATAATGTCTGAATCAAGGACTTTTAAGTCTCAACAATCCATGATTATACAAAAAGATCTATGAATTTGCCTCAGATTCTTATGTATTTTATAAAGTTCTCATTGAAAATGTTAAGAGTCTACTATTAGTGTCCCAACACCAAGGAACAAACCATTTTTCTTGATCACTGCTCCCCCAGTAAAATGTTTTTTCTCCATAAGTAAATTGAGACTATGGAATACAACAATATATGTATATATAATACAATGGGGCAATAATGCTATTTTGATAAATATATATACATATATTTATCATTTATTTATAGTATATGGATACTTAATGCTCTCAAGTGACTTGGGAGAGGAGAAAACCAACAAAAACAGGCCTTTCACTTTTGGCTAAATAGCCAAATGAATTGACAAATATTTATTGTCAATATTTAAGTTTCTTTCAACATATTAATAAGATGAAAAAGAGGTCATAAATCCTGAAAAAAAATATTGAATGTTTCATCACAAGCGCTAATTGCCAATGAAAACAGAATTTATAATGAATAAAAAGACAGTGTGTATATATATGCACACACACACACACATATATATGCACACATATATATGAGTGTGTATATGTGTACATGCATATATGTGTGTGTTTGTATGTGTTATTTAACATACTCTCAATTTCTTTGATTCCTTGCTCCATATACAGTGATTACATTTTTATGAAGGTCAACATCAAATTCAAGGTCCGTTGCCCTTTCTAGAAATAATGCTTTGAGATTTTAAGATATTCTTTAACAACAACATGAAGTCTTTAAATACTATCCTGCCTCTTTCGGCAATCCTTGACATTGTGACAAAGGCTACCAGTTGCTTCCCATTAGCCATACTGTCCTGTCTTAGAGTCATGGAATATATACTTTTTCATAGAGGTTCCTAGAAGTACAGAGTAAAGGCTACATTTCCTAGCTTCCGTTGCAGCAAGGAGTGGCCATGATTCTAAGATGTGGACTGAAAGAGGGAAATGGAAAGGATGTGTTTAACTTCCTTTTTGTGTTAGTGTGTTACAATGCCATCTTGCACCATGCACATGGGGGTAATCCCTCAGCCCAGCAGAGCAGCAAGATAAGAAACTTGAAGCTTGATTACTTTATAGGGCAGATTCTCCAAACACTTTGGTGTTTTTTTGTTTTGTTTTCTGTTTTTTGTTTTTGAGAGTTATTTTAGATCACTGTCAGAACAGCCAAACAAATAACCTAACTAATATAAGTGGGCACCAATAAAGATTAATGATTAATATCTACATTAGGCATATTTCTATTGATTGCATTTATGAGACAAAAAAGTGCTAAAAGTGATATTGGAACAGCATTGGAATTCTGTCCTGATGAACCAAATGAAGTATAACTTGTGAAGAGCAACTTTAGCAGAGTGTAAGATGTCATTAAAAATTTTAAATTCATGATTTGATAAACCATAATGGCCTATTGTTAATAACCATATCATATTTGGCTCCTTATTGTTTTTATATTTGAGTCATTATGACAACTATGCTGGGATTTCATTATCCTAAAGAAAGCTCTTATTCTACTGATGTCATTTTGAAAAGAAATACTCATTTGCATCATAGCACTTATACCACATTCAACAATACCATTACCCTTACATAAATATGCCACCTACCAACACACTAAGAATATCAGAAATTCAGAGGTAATCAAATCTGTAATCCCATGATATTGCCTTTCTGAGGTTTACAACAATAGTCCAACTAATAGTAAACACTGGATATATTTTTGCAGTGTAAAATACAACTCTAGTATTTATTGAACTCCAAGATTTGACACCCTAGTTCAATCTGTAAATTTAAACCTGAATTTAAGACCTGTATAAATGTTCATTTAATTCATTTAATCCATCTCCTTCATTTACATCTGAAATAGTTGTAGGTTATATGACCCAGCCTTCGATCCCACATACTTCAGCATGTTAACATGAATCTTTCATTTATTTATTCATAGAAGTTGAGCTTATAGGCTTCTTTCATTCATTTATTCATAGAAACTGAGCTTATAGGTTATTTCTACATACAAAGTGGAAGATCTATTCTCACTCAGTTGTGATCAAGACGCAGGCCTAAGTCAGTCAGCTCCAGTACTATTATCTAGTAACTTGCTTAGCATCTCCCTAGAAATACAGGTAAGTTTAATTCTTACAATGTGTGGCATGTCCAAATAGAAACAGTTATCTGGGGAGCACCGTTATATATGAGGATGCTGGAGAACAGCCACATCAGGAAATTGTGATAAAGATTCAATGAGACTGGTACCTATAGGGTTTAACACAGTCGGATGCATAGTAAAGTGTCAGAAAATGTTGGTTGTAAATTTTCCTTGATACTACTTTTCCTCTCCATTTAACCAGCCAGATATTTTTAAATACCTGAGAGATTTTTCAACTAGATTTTGTAAAAAAACTACAATAATATGAGGTTAATAAACAACATAACTTTATGAAATATGCATCATTTATTACACAATTAAACACAATCAAATACATTATAGATATGCATGAAACTAATGTATCTACATAACCACAATATGAATCTGGTATTAAAGAGATTTTAATATCTCCTATATAGAGGCTTTTTATTGGCCATTGGATTCTGTCAAATGCTTATTCCTTGCCTCTATTCCAAACAGGTACAAATCATCCATTCTACTTATTTCATATCAGGCTAGTAAAATTACTTATCATAGATTATTTACTGATTGCAAAAAATAAAATTTACTTTAATTGGTCAATTTTAATACATTAAAGTACCAAGTTTTCAGTAACAATTTTTAATTAAAACTCTAGCTTTGAAGGCTTCTATGTACTGAGTTACAAATCCATGTGAACGCTGAAGACTTCTAAGGTATGGCTCCCCACTTCAAGTCAGCTATTGGTTTTTCTAAAATGCATTCTTTTCTGCCACCCTTGAAAGGTGAATACCACTTTGAATGGAAAAGAAAAAGCTTCTGAATTGTTTTTGTAGAAATGTGTTTTATTCACTTCACAAAGATATATTGTCCAAATGATCCCTCAAAAAAAAATTCGCAGAAACACTTAATCAATTTGAATAATCAGTAACGTATAACTTTATTTGTTAAATATAAAACAATTTGAAAACAATCTTTCTTTTGAAAATTTAAGATTGATAAAAAATCAACTAAAAAGAATAGTGGCTGAAATTGAATGAAATAGCAAGAACTTCAATGATATATTTGTCAAAACATTTTGAAACAATGCTCGCCATAGACACATTGATTCACTGTTTGCTGGAACATAAATTCTTCATTTAATATTATTGAATCAATTTAGAATGACATGATTAAATATAGTTTTTTAAATGTTTTAATTAGTACTAAAAAAAGACAATTCTCTGAATCTGAAATATTTCTTTTTTCAAACCCTACCTTATTATGTAGTAGCTTTTTAAAATTTTAGGATGACTTGAATAGCATGGTAAATTATCTTAAAACTGGGGAAAACTTTTTCATGTTCAGATTAAAAAAAAAAACTATAATCACTGACATGTACAATTACTGATTTTTCAAATAAGATAGATTTCTTGTCTGCAACAATAAACATTTTAAGTAAAGCTAATCTTTAGGATTAAATACATTTATTTTTAAATGAAGCATGATTAATTTTCTGTAATCCATATTAATGATTCTCAAACTCTTTCTATAGAAGCACCCTTAAAAACAGCAAAGTAAAACATTTTTCTTGAGGACGTGGGCTTAATCTCATTAGCTCAAGACAAGTTCCAAATGGCTTGAAAATTTTGAGTTTTATTTTACATATTAATTTTAATTTTACCTTTAATTTCAATCATATAATCCTACAAATTTGTCAAAAATGCATTCGTGCTATCTGCTTATTCTAAGAATTAACACATTCTTGAAATTAGAAACCAAGAAATATAGTCATATACATTAGATTCACTTTTCAAGATAAAATGCAGTCACATATATTTACATCTTTATGCTTAAATTTTGCTCCCTGTTTGCAATGGACATTTCTTTTTAACTGGTCACCTTCTAATTACCATGCTTCCAGTAACAGCTTCAATTATTTTTTTCAAGGGAATGGAGTATCTATCCCACTTTCATTTTCAGTTTCTGTGCTTTGGGTGACAAGCCATCATTTCCTGCAAGTGTGGAACATGTGATATAGGCTAGAACTAATAAGCACTTGTTATTCCTCTGGCTTCAGTGATTGGTTGAGGGTTTGACTTACAACCAAATGGGTCTAATTAGAGTGAATTTCAGAATTTCATGGCAATTCTTTTTCAAGTTAAACTTTGTAGGCTGTGAAACTGGAGATGCTGCAGTCATCTTGCTCTTCGGAGGGAAGAGTGTATGTGAAGATGGAGCCAATGGAAAACAGAATAGAAAGAGAAACTTTTGATAACGTCATTAGCACACTTAAATACATTCACAACTGAAATCAGCATTATCTCTGGGCTTTTCATTATTATGTCCGCAAATAAAAACCCTTTTGCTTAAACTCAGGCTAGAGTTCTTGTAAACTAAAAGTCTTAATTGGCATCTCATTTTAAGTGGATTTATTTTATACCTGGGGCTAATTTTTCCACCAAGACCTCAAAACTTTGAAAAATAAATTGATACATCTTTTAGTACCATATGTATCCCCTGACTTCTGATATCCCTACTTTCTTTTTTCATCCCTATGGATCATGCATCTCTATGATTATGTGATGTATATATCACAGATTCTATCCCCCTGTTACTACTCTCTCCTAAGTTTCTAAGAAATAGCCTCTTCCCTCATTTTCATTAAAGCATGAAAACTCTGAAATATTATATTCTACAGACCTTCCTCATTTAAAGCAACTTTCTATTTGAATAAATCATTTTTTAATCTTTATGTTTTGCAACACTGATGAAATAACTGCTTTAATCTCATTTGTTCTAAAATTAACACCATACTTTTTTTTGAAACAGAAAATTTTATTTTAAACTCACTGAGACACATTATGTGGCAGTGAGTTATGTCACATTGTTGGACCTATGTGAAAATCTATTTTTAAAACTGTATTTCTGGTGTGTCATCTCTAATAAAAAAATCCCAAGAAGCTCTTCTTCTTTTCCCTGTCTCTACTCAAGAAAGGAAAGTAATGCAAAGTGAAATCATGTATAAAGTAAAAATATGTTCAATTATCTGTCATTTGTAAATTAAGGAACTATGAAAATTAATGGTAAAACTCAATAACTTATTTAAAAGTAATAGCTTGATTTTTAAAATAAAATTGTAGAGAAAGTTTAGCCTGAACTTTACGGAATGTTAGCTCTTTTACATAACATTCATTTTTAAGAGTTATTCACTCATTTATTTAGTATAATTTTATTGCCTACAATATGTGAGCATTGTGCTATGGAAAACAATGGTGACCAAAAAAAAAGATACAGCATTTCCATTCATTAATTTTACAAACTAGGAGAAAAGTCAAATACAGAAGCAATTACAACCAAAAAACTGTGTGAATGTCAAGACTAACAAAAGATGAGATACCATGGAGATACACAGATTGATGCCTAGTCCAATTTAGGGGTTAGAGTACTGCTGTCCAATAGAAATATAATATATAATATATTTGTAATTTTTAAATTTCTAGTACCCAAATTTTAAACAGTAAAATGTAAATACATACTAGGATTGAGCAGTAATATCTTATACAACAGCTAAAATGAAATATAGTCTTCCAAGGCAGTGCAGTTGTAGTTAACAAAAATTTTTAAGCTGCTTTAGCTTTTAAAGTTAAACAAACTAAAACTAAATAAAGTAAGAAATTCAGTTTCTCAAGCACGTGAGTTACATTTAAGTGGTCAACAGTCACATGCGCCTCCAAACTACGACTGTATAGGGCAGGTTCAGGGGATTCTTTGAATTAAATATCTTAAATCCCTTCCAGAATGCCTTGCTGTGAAGCAGAGGCTAAAAAGCTTAAAATTCTATTTCCATGTCTCCCAAGATGCTAGGATGGGTCCTACCAATTAGAAATATTCACACACGGCTTCATTTGAGAAAAGCCTTATATGGGGAGAAAGCAAGGGCATCTGGCAGATGTTTAGCTGTCATGAATCATGGGAGAGGTTGTGTGGTTCTGGGGCCAGCAGCTTTGGTGGTGCTTCTGATAATACAGATTTTCGATGTTGCTGAACGACACTGCTCCCTTGGCAATGTAGTTCTTTCGTGTGTTTCTGGGAGGTATCCTCAAAAGGTCAGTCTAGAGTCAGCAACTTCAGCAAATCCCGCATTTCAAAGGGTTATTACTACTTTAATAAATCTATTTCTGTGTAAAATTGTAGGAGTAGATTTTTCTTTGGGAGCTATATCCCTGACCAGTATAGTCATTAAAGAAGTCTTCTCAGATAACTAACTTTAAGCCTATACCTAAAGAATAACAGTTATCTGTAGAATAGTGATAGGAAGTCGATTTTAGATAACAGGAAATATTTATGTATGCTGCTAAGCAAGAGTGAATGCTGGTTACAGGAGCCAAAAGAGTTATGTATGGTTGGAATAGCAAGGAAATGGTGAGATCAACCTGAATTTGATGACTCTAGCTCAATGCATTGAAAGCCACCTCACAAAATGAGCAATTCATTGAGAGCAACAAATCACCAAATGATCAATTCATCAAATTTATATACTTACCAACATCTGTTTCTTGTAGCAATTTATAAATCTTACAGTAATGCCTAATACATGGGTTAACAGAGTGTGGGGAAGGGGGTTGTCATGACCCTTCAGATTTTTCTTCACAGAATTTAATTATATTTTTCCTGCTTTTCTTTCTTTCTACAAAGAACATATTCATAAAAAGAACATGCTGTTTTTAAAGAAACAAATTCAGGGCCGGGCGCGGTGGCTCAAGCCTGTAATCCCAGCACTTTGGGAGGCCGAGACGGGTGGATCACGAGGTCAGGAGATCGAGACCATCCTGAGCTACACGGTGAAACCCCGTCTCTACTAAAAAATACAAAAAACTAGCCGGGCGAGATGGCGGGCGCCTGTAGTCCCAGCTACTCGGGAGGCTGAGGCAGGAGAATGGCGTAAACCCGGGAGGCGGAGCTTGCAGTGAGCCGAGGTCCAGCCACTGCACTCCAGCCTGGGCGACAGAGCTAGACTCCGTCTCCAAAAAAAAAAAAAAAAGAAAAAAAGAAAAAGAAACAAATTCAATTTCCGACTCTTGTGGTGTTCTGTTTTGTTTAACGAACTGAGCATTTTTTTTACTCTTATTGAATACATCAACTATAATTAAGAAGAATATCTCTAGTTTTTAGTAAATTGGCAAATTTGGTGGATTTAGAAAATTGGAACATTCATTCTGCAGCTGCGTTGACCTTCTTGGGCTAGAAGAGAAATGCAGTCTTTGAGATCCATTTAAAGAACTGGGGCTTTTTCTTAAGGGCAAGGTGGAGTCATGAAGAGTTGTAAGAAAGGGAACGGTGTGAATCACTGCAGGGTAAAGAAAAAAAAAAAAGTCTGCAGTGGAGCAACAAAGGCGTCTGAAGACTGCATGATTATGTGTTCCTCAGTAATCCACACAGAATGATGTGAGAGATAGATATGAGAAAGACAATCTTTGAATATTTTTCTTATATTAAGTATGAAGACTAAAAGTAGTTTTGTTTTTCCAAACTAATAAGAATAACTAAAACTGAAGCATTATGAAAACTTGAGTAGCAGGGCACGTGGTAAATAAAAGCAATTACAAGACGGTTAAGCATCTTCTGTTTTCAGAATATAGCGTCTCATGAAACCAATTCCTCCCAACAGTTAATTGCGAATTATATTGATATTATTCAAGTAGACCCTGAGGAAGGTTCTGTAATGTCATAACACTATTCCACAAAATTCCCCATTAAGTTAGCAAAGTTTGCTTACCTCTCTTCTCTTAACAGGTCTCTTAAACCAGTATTATGGTTTCTAAATTACCAATACTTCATGCATTAGACTTAGAAACAAATTAGAATTTACCAACAGGAGCTCTCAAATGTTTTTAGAACATTTTAATGTTAACTACAAGTTTCAGCAGAGCACATCCAATGATAGCTGCCTCCCCATGCACACATTGTGTAAAAATTTGAACTCCATTTTTACTAATTGGCATTTCAATGTTTTGAATCACTTAAACATTTGCATCAAAGTACAGTGTTACTAGCTCTCAGCATGGACAACCTATTTCTATTACTGAAAATCATTATTACTACTGGCCATTTACTGATGCTCAAAAACAGACTTCAACGGTTAACAATTTATTTTAAAATATTTCAAGTTTTATAATAAAGAAAAGAAATGTAGCTTCTTCAGGATCACTTTCTTCCTTCATACAATGATACTCAAGTGTTGTAAGTTCTCATATAACCCAATTACTTTTTGTAAATAGGGCATGTGAGCTATTTTTTAAGGCAATAAAAACACTTAAAGATTTTCCTCTGGTAAAGACTCCAATTAATTACATAAATAGGAGTAAGCTATGCTTTTTGCAGAATGTGGATTGCATATTTGACTTTATCCTGACAAATATGATGAAACCTCATAATATGCATCACAAATTACTTTTCACTATGAAACTCTAGTCCATTCGCAAACAACCTCTCTCTCCGCACGTGTGTGTGTGTGTGTGTGTGTGTGTGTGTGTGTGCCCTACCATGTGCGTTTGGTATAATGAAACAAAGGAAACTTGGAATGTTGGCGAAATTTGTTTCACATTTATGTGACATGATTTACTGTGCTAGCAATGCTATGACAATCAATAATTTTTTTCTCAATTTTCCCATCCCAAATGCCACCTCTTTCATGTGAAAACTTTTATGAATGTTATTATTAACTCAGATTTGAACTTCTTCTATTCTGAACCATTATTGTATCTATTTTTACTTCTTATTGGCATCTATTAAATTCTCCTTTGAACCAGAATTATATTTTGGCTTATCCTTCATTTTATAAGGACTTGTCATCTACAGTGCCTAGAATAAAACCTTTCATGATGTTAATTTTAATATTTATTGTAAAAATTGATTTAGAGTCAACATTCCTTTAAAATAAGAATAGGGTCCAGGAGCAGTGGCTCACACATGTAATCCCAGCACTCTAGGAGGCCAAGGCAGGCAGATCACCTAAAGTCAGGAGTTCAAGACCAGCCCGACCCACATGGTGAAAATCTGTCTCTACTTAAAATACAAAAATTAGCTCAGTGTGGTGGTGCATGCCTGTAAACCCAGCTACTTGGGAGGCTGAGGCAGAATCGCTTGGACTCAGGAGGCAGGAGTTGCAGTGAGGCAAGATCATGCCACTGCACTCCAGCCTGGGTGACGGAGTGACACTGCATCTCAAAAACAATAAATATGAATAAATAAATAAATAAGAATAGGAATCATATACGTGGGTTCCTGTTGAGTCAATGAAATATTGTCTCAAACTAAAACATAATTTTAAAACCCCTCTTACCCAAAACATAACAATCATAAGGGACATCAGGCCATAGCATCTGAAAAAAAAATCAATAAAACAAACAGGAAGATTTGAAGTAGAAGTGAAGACACCTAAGCAATGGGCATTCACTGTGTCCACATGAGAGTCAGGACATGAACAGAGTGACATAGAGTTTAAAATAGGGACTTAGAAGAACCTTTACAAACTTTGATTGGTGGCAATGACAAGACTGAACAATAACAACCACAATAAGTGTTGTATTTTATATTCATGTAATATTTGTATAGCTTTCATAGTACTTTTGCTTTTAGTATTTTTGTACTTTACAGAAATTCTGATAAATATGTCCCCATTATTATTATAATTATATTTAGGATGAGGAGATAAAGTAATTTATCTAAGATTACAACAGAGTACACAGCTAGAACTAATCCAGGGTTCTTTCAATACTGGGAAGTGGAACTCTTCATTTTCCTTTTTCATTCAGTCTCTATGATGTTCACAATATTATGAACAGGAACAAAGTTAATTTTAATTTCCTGTGAATAAGTGATATACAACATAGGTCCTACTTCCAACATTTTAAGGAAAATTTAGTTACCATGGAACCAGATCATTGTGGAAACATTTTGCTGTGGATTGTAACTTTTTGCAAAGACAGGGCTGCAAGGAAAAGAGGCATATGCCTCTCTGGACAGAAACTTACTTAGATTCAAATAACCAAGCAACACTGATGTAAAAGGTTCTGTTTGGGGTATTAGAAATGAGATAAGGATAAAATCCAATACAGTTGAAAAAAAGATGCAAATATTCATTACAAAATCTATGTGAGTATAGGGAAAGGATAGGGAAAGAAAATGGGAGTTTTGTATGTATAATTTGGGGAAGGATCGTAGACAAAGGGGGAAGTTAGCTAAGCTTTTAGAAATGTAAAGGCTCTAAGGCCGGACGCGGTGGCTCAAGCCTGTAATCCCAGCACTTTAGGAGGCCAAGACGGGCGGATCACGAGGTCAGGAGATCGAGACCATCCTGGCTAACATGGTGAAAGCCCGTCTCTACTAAAAAAATACAAAAAACTAGCCAGGCGAGGTGGTGGGCACCTGTAGTCCCAGCTACTTGGGAGGCTGAGGCAGGAGAATGGCGTAAACCCGGGAGGTGGAGCTTGCAGTGAGCTGAGATCCGGCCACTGCACTCCAGTCTGGGCGACAGAGTGAGACTCCGTCTCAAAAAAAAAAAAAAAAAGAAATGTAAAGGCTCTGGGAGGTTGACATGAGGGAAATCACATTTCAGTCAGGAAAAAAAAAATAGCTTGATCAAAAGATGAGGGCTAGATAGCAGTATCATTTTTAGGACATGAATTTTATCAATATAGCAGAGACACTGAGTCTGTTGTAGACATTACAAAAATTAAGTTCATAAATTAAAAAATAAATAATCTGGATTTTATTTTGTAAAAAACAAAATTTTGACTAGAAAAAAAAATCAGCACAGCTTTGTTTTAGAAAGATAATTAATGGATTCAAAGAACACAGACTCAACGTCAACAGAAGCAATCCAAATATAATGAGGGCTAAATCAAGGTTCTTCCACGCAGACAGGCAAAAAGGAAATGATATGGGAGATCTCAGAGACAGAAATAAGTTTTGTTACTAATGAGAAGTATGGGCAAAAAGGAAAGAGAGCATTTGACAACTCTCAGTAAATGAGAACATAACATCAGGTAAAACAGATAATTTCCTGGGTGGAGCAGGTAGGGTGGACAAGCTCAATTTAGGACATACTAAGTCTGAAGGGTGCATACAATCGACAGTTATCCTGCAAGCACTTTGAAATCTGAGCATGATATCAAACTTAAAAAAACAAACAAATAGGGCTTGAGATTTGAAGTTGGAAATCTGAAGGAGAAATTAAATATGCAGAAGTAGGGGAATTTTCTTAAGGAATATTATATGATTACAGTGAGAAAAGAGTCAAAGGAAGAATCAAGGAAGACAACCACAATTAAAGGCAAGTCCATGGGGTGGGGGGAAAGGGGGCATAAAACTGGAAGGCAGGAGTCAGAGGTAGGAAAAGATTCAGGAGAGAAAGATAATGTTTCAGAGGAAAGAATGACCAACGTCCTTTGTCACAAAGGGTCTCAGCAGGATCAGCAGTGAGACTTTTCTATTTGGTATAGTTAAGTCAGTGTACTGTAGAAGAAAACAGCTTTGAGTGCAAAAGAAACCTACATGGCACCGAGTTAAAGGCAGAACAGAAGGAGAGGAGATGAAGCAGTGAAAATAGGCTACTTTTTCTTATTTCAGCCAAGGTTCTAGACTGCAAGCAATGGAAAGCAACTCTGGCTGATTGAAGTAGAGAAGGAATTTATTAAAAGAATATTGAGCAGTTATCAGAATTGAAAAGACTGGGTAACCAGTTCAGGGCCACGCACACCATGGTAAGGATGCAACAAGGACACACGGCCATGACATCTCAGCACCAGATAATAAAGTCTGCACTTTCAAGCCAGCCAATTCTGAACAAAGGATAGCACTATTATTACTATTGTCACAGCTGCCCCAAGCCCTCAATTTCCCTGAAACTGTGGAACCTACCTTGAAACCAAGTGTGTCTCTGGAAAATGTACATCAGATTAATGGAGACTGGGTCACGTGTTCCCACCCTAGTAATAAAGGAGGCTAGGAAAGTGGATATCTGGCATTTTCAGCTTATCTAGTGAAAATGAGAGATGCTGTAATACATAGAGCATCACTTATCAAGATTCATAAAGTAAGGTAATTCTGAAAAGTTAATAAGCAGCTTAGAAGTTTGGGCAGTTATAAGTATACACATATTCAATATTCATCCAACAGTTTGGCCCCAGAAAGAAGAAAGTTTGATGCAGAAATCAACAATTTCTTTAGAACAGAGAAGATTTAAATATAAGAACAGTCAGTGGAAAGGGAGAAATTGAAGATACATCAGAAATAGCAGATATTTAATGACACTGGGCCTATGTATAATCAGGAAATTATGCTACTCAGAGCACAGGTAAGGTAGTTAGCTTTGAAAAGAAAGGAAAGCGAGAGAAGGGTAATTAACTTTTATACAGAGCTTTCTAAATGAAATATGATGCTTGGCATTTGCCTATGTTTTTACATTTATTCATCAATCAATACTATTAAGAATTAGACATTACATACTATCCAAATTAAAATGTTAATAGCATATGCTATAAAGCATCCATTATGTTTCAGATATTATTCTGATTAATTCATTTAATCCTGATAGCAACCAGGTGGACAGTGTTATAGACATTTTACAGATGAGAAAACTGAGGTAGTAAAGTCTTCCTACATATCCATAGTTATGTTCAAACCAAGTTTTATCTAATTCCAAGATTCTTTTTAAGGATAAAATAATAAGTAAATTAACAGACATTTAGAGGAAATGGAAGTAGTGAAAATAAGCTACTAATAGACAATTTGGGGGAATATTTTGAAACCATAAGACAATGTACTTTTTATTCTCTGTAAATCATATTGACCTACACTTTCTCACTTTTCAACACAATGGCATGTATTTCTGTAGGAAAGGCATATGCATACAGTCTCAGAGAGGTCACTCCTTAGCTTTGAATCTGAATTCTTCCTCCAAATTTGATTCTTTTTTAAGGTCCTTAAAATACATCATCCTGAAAGTCAGGCTTTGTGGGGAAAAAAAAAAAAAAAACTTCTTAAGTTCAAAAAATTTCCTTTACATATCAAGAGCAAGGCTTAGATGTCTGCATTTGCAGTTTTGCTGTAAGACACAATATAGAAAGGATAGAGGATATGATATATAAGAAGATAAGTAAGTTTTTGCCACATAGGAAGAGGAAAAGCCACTTTGGTGTTTAAAGGGGCTTGCTGAGAATTGGAAGATATTAGAGCAGGGATAAGATGCTGCAAGATTCTCTGGGGTAACTAAAACTCTAAAAAAGAAACCTGATAATTGGAGATAAAAGCAAATAACATGTCTCTAGTTTTGTATCTAACTAAGAAAGTTTCCCTGAGATTGTACCGCTTGTCCACCCTAGTCATCTAAGAGATCCTGGTGAGGGAAACATGTTCTACATGAACCAATGGGCAGGAAGAGGATTTGGCTTAGGATAAGGAAATCATGGAATGCAGACATCTAGTAAATTAAGGCTGCAGCCAGGGCTACAGATTTCAACAATCATGCCAAAGAGAAATCCACAAGACTAGACAGGTACTGCAACATGGGCGGGCTGCATTAGCAACTCAGTGACTTGCTCATAGGACAGAAGAGTAAAATCCTTACAGTCAACTCTTCTGCTGCTATAAGGAATACTCATCATTTTAATAATCAAAATAATTTAAATTTAAAAACTCAAATCTCTCAATTAAATGCAAATATTAAATTATTATTCAAAAATTAAAATTAAAATAAATGTTCAATTTGTTTTCCATACATTTAAAAAATCCATATATCTATAAATTGTAAGTTTATATATGTAATATCTATGCCTGTATATACAATATATATATATAATCCTTTTGGAAGAAACAATTTATAAGCTGAAAGAAGAAAAATAAAACAGTACTATCCAGATTGTATTTTTCCATGGTTCTCAGGTATTTCATTTGGTTTCACAGAAATATTGGGCCAAGGACACCAGAATATTCAGACAATTTTCAGATGAATTTAAACACTTCCTACACCAACAACTATAATTCAAATGAGGTCATACAGAATAACTTTCTCAACTATTCCCAAATTCAGGTTAGACAATGACTTCAGGCCACTGGAGACCAGATGCTACAGGAGGAGAATTATTAGCTTTATCACTAAGTAAATTTTCAGCATCTCCTGTCCTAATTAAGAATGAATACACCAGCATCAAAATAAGTACATTCATGTGCTCTAAACCTGATTTTTAGATCCAGGGCACAATACCTCTTAGAATACTTGGATTGTACCTAAATCAAATAAAGAAAATGTGACAGTTATAACCATAAACATTTTTTGATGATGAAGACAAACTGTAATGAATGACCTGATATTGATCTAAAGTTATGGTAAGTTTTAGGAGCCACCTTTTACCTGCAGATTACCCAAACGTTTACTTTCTTTAAAAAAAAATCCATTAACATTTAGGCTCTCTAGAAACCCTACCTATAAATCTAAAATCATTATATACACAGTTTGGGAGGTTTGCAGAGACCTTCCAGAAAACTGAAATTCTAACATCTTAGAATTCAAGCAGGTTAAAATTAATTCTATTTATAACTCTTTTATTCTATTACTCTGGTAATTCCTAGACTCTTCTTGTCATGATTAAGTAACAGATCTTTCTTTCTGGAAGACATATAAATAGGTATGCTAGCACTAACTATCACAATCTTAATAATTATGTGTATATTATAATTTTTCTGATAGGCATGTAACCCAGTTAACATTTTGCTATGTCTACATTTTCTCAGTGTGAGTATAATGCTTGAATCACAAAAGTATCAAGCATACAAGTAGTCAGATCATTCATTTGGTTAAATAATATTTATAGAATATTTCCAGAATATCTACTCAATGTCAGCTAATGACCTAGGACATACCAGCGAACATGACTGAGACCTGCTGCTATTCTACTTTAAGTTCCAGAGTACACCAAATGGCATTAAAAAATATTTATTACTAATTATGAAAAGTGCAATAATAACAATTTACCGAGCACTAGCTATTCCTGCAAATGTGTAATCCTTGTAAGAGGTCAACTTTATCATATTTGCCCTCAGTGCTTCCAAACAAGATCTTACAGCTTTGAAAAATTTAACAAAATAAAATAATCAAAGTAGCAGAAGGTTTGAATAACTTAGTTTAAAATAAATTTAGGATACAATTGCCCAAGAAAATTAAAACACCATAACATCAATACTGAAAAATGACTACTACTATGAATCTGATGTAGTATTGTTATAGAAAATGTTTCCTGAAAACTGAGAAGAGAATAAACATTGGTAAGTACTATAATTGAAGTATTAAAACAATTACATTTTCAAGTTTTACAAAGCACTTGAAAGTGATAAGTTTTATACAAAGTTCACACTAGCTAGTAGCTACAGATAAAGAATCATGGTAGATTTTTTAATACATGTTTTATAAATATAAATTATAATTGTTCCTCTTTAAAGCTTAGCTAAACAATTTTCTTTTAATCTTGGACTCTTTGCAACTGCTGTAAATATACTAAGGAAATTCTACACTGGGAAATCATGAGGTTACTATCATAGAAACATTCAACAAACAACAACAAAAAAACTTCTCATGATTCAAAACATCTGCTACATAAAATTTTCCTTCCTTTGTCTATTTGGGCAAATTCTAATTTAATTTTATAAAAATAACCAAATTTCAGCCAGGTGCAGTCGCTCATGCCTGTAATCCCAACACTCTGGGAGGCCAAGGTGGGTGCATCATCTCAGGTCAGGAGTTCGAGATCAGCCTGGCCAATGTGGTGAAACCACACCTCTACTAAAAACACAAAAATTAGCCGGTCCTGGTGGCAGAACGCTTGTAACACAAGCTACTCATGAGGCTGTGGAAGGAGAATCTCTTGAACCCAGGAGGCAGAGGTTGCAGTGAGCTTAGATCACACCATTGCAGTCCAGGATGGGCGACAAGAGTGAAATTCTGTCTCAAAAATAAAAAATAACAAAATAACAAAATTTATTGATTTCTACATTCATAATTTACTTTTATTTCACAGAGTTTGTATTACCAAACACCCATCCAGGGAAACATCTTAAGTTCTTTTATACTTTGTTTTTATTTAGTTACTTATTTTTATTTAAAAAATGAGAAATTTTATTTGGACGGCAATTTTGAAAATCCCTTCCAGACTTAAAATCCCATGATTAATACTACCCAGGTAAAAAGAAACAGACAGATATGCATTCAATAAGAAAACTAGCAGAGACAGGTTCCAAGATGGCTGAATAGGAACAGCTCCAGTCTATAGCTCCCAGGGCGTGAGTGATGCAGAAGATGGGTGATTTCTGCATTTCCAACTGAGGTACCAGGTTCATCTCATTGGTGCTTGTCAGAGAGTGGGTACAACCCACGGACCATGAGCCCACGCAGGGTGGCGCACTGCCTCACCCAGGAAGCACAAGGGGTCAGGGAATTCCCTTTCCTAGCCAAGGGAAGCTGACAGAAGGTAGGTGAACAATCGGGGCACTCCTGCCCTGATACTGTGCTTTTTCAATGATCTTAGCAAAGGGCACACCAGGAGATTATATCCCGTGCCTGGGTAGGAGGGTCCCATGTCCCGGGAGCCTCGCTCCCTGCTAGCACAGCAGTCTGAGATCAAACTGCAAGACAGCAGCCAGGCTAGGGGAGGGGCGCCCGCCATTGCTGTGGCTTGAGTAGGTAACCAAAGTGGCCCAGAAGCTCAAACTGGGTGGGGCCCACAACAGCTCAAGGAGGCCTGCATGCCTCTGGAGTCTCCACCTTGGTGGGCAGGGCATAGCTGAACAAAAGGCAGCAGAAACTTCTGCAGACTTAAACATCCTGGTCTGACAGCTCTGAAGAGAGTAGTGGTTCTCCCAGTTTGGAGTTTGAGATCTGAGAACTGACAGACTGACTCCTCAAGTGGGTCTCTGACCGCCGAGTAGCCTAACTGGGAGGCACCTCCCAGTAGGGGCCAACTGACACCTCATCCGGCCAGGTGCCCCTCTGAGACGAAGCTTCCAGAGGAACGATCAGGCAGAAACATCTGCTGTTCTGCAATATTTGCTGTTCTGCAGCCTCCACTGGAGATACCCAGACAAACAGTCCAGAGTGGACCTCTAGCAAACTCCAATAGACATGCAGCTGAGGGTCATGATAGTTAGAAGGAAAACTAACAAACAGAAAGGACATCCACACCAAAACCCCATCTGTACGTCACCATTATCAAAGACCAAAGGTAGATAAAACCACAAAGATGGGAAGAAACCAGAGCAGAAAAGCTGTAAATTCTAGAAATCAGAGCTCCTCTTCTCCTCCAAAGGAACGTAGCAACTCTCCAGCCATGGAACAAAGCTGGACAGAGAATGACTTTGACAAGTTGAGAGAAGAAGGCTTCAGACAATCAGTAATACCAGACTTCTCCGTGCTAAAGAAAGACGTTCAAACCCATCGCTGAGAAGCTAAAAACCTTGAAAAAGATTAGACAAATGACTAACTAGAATAAGCAGCATAGAGAAGATTTTAAATGACCTCATGGAACTTAAAAGCATGGCTTGAGAACGACGTGACACATGCACAAGCTTCAGTAGAAAATTCGATCACGAAGACAGGGTATCAGGGATTGAAGACCAAATGAATGAGATGAAGTGAGAAGAGAAGTTTAGAGAAAAAAAAGAATAATAAAAAAAAAATGAACAAAACCTCCAAGAAATATGGGACTATGTGAAAAGACCAAATCTACATCTGATTGGTGTACCTGAAAGTGATGGAGAGAATGGAACCAAGTTGGAAAAAACTCTTCAGAGTATTATTCAGGAGAATTTCCCCAATCTAGCAAAGGCAGGCCAACATTCAAATTCAGGAAATACAGAGAAAACCACAAAGATATTCCTTGAGAAGAGCAACTCCAAGACACATAATTGTCAGATTCACCCAAGTTGAAATGAAGGAAAAAATGTTAAGGGTAGCCAGAGAGAAAGGTCGGGTTACACACAAAGGGAAGCCCATCAGACTAACAGGAGATCTTTCAGCAGAAACTCTACAAGCCAGAAGAGAGTGGGAACCAATATACAACATTATTAAAGAAAAGAATTTTCAACCGAGAATTTCATATCCAGAAAAAATAAGCTTCATAAGAGAAGGAGAAATAAAATCCTTCACAGACAAGCAAATGCTGAGAGATTTTGTCACTACAGGACTGCCTTATGAGAGCTCCTGAAGGAAGCACTAAACATGAAAGGAACAATTGGTACCAGCCACTGCAAAAACATGACAAATTGTAAAGACCCATTGATGCTAGGAAGAAACTACATCAAATAATGAGCAAAATAACCAACTAACATCAAAATGAAAGGATCAAATCCACACATAACAAAATTAACCTTAAATTTAAATAGGCTAAATGCCCCAATTAAAAGACACAGACTGGCAAATTGGATAAAGAGTCAAGACTCATCAGTGTGCTGTATTCAGGAGACCCATATCATGTACAGAGACAAACATAGGCTCAAAATAAACGGATGGAAGAAGATCTACCAAGCAAATGGAAAATAAAAAACAGCAGGGGTTACAATACTAGACTCTGATAAAAAAAAAACACTTTAAACCAACAAAGATCAAAAGAGACAAAGGCCATTACATAATGGTAAAGGGATCAATTCAACAAGAAGAGCTAACTATCCTAAATACACATGCACCCAACACAGAGGCACCCAGATTCATAAAGCAAGTCCTTAGAGACCCACAAAGAGACTTAGACTCCCACACAATAATAATGGGAGACTTTAACACCCCATTGTCAGTATTAGACAGATCAATGAGACAGAAAGTTAACAAGGATATCGAGGACTTGTACTCAGCTCTGCATCAAGGGGACCTAGTAGACATCTACAGAACTCTCTACCCCAAATCAACAGAATATACATTCTTCTCAGCACCACATCACACTTATTCCAAAATTGACCACATAATTGGA
>NW_012113475.1:2878511-2885927 GCF_000951035.1 Colobus angolensis palliatus | reverse complement strand
GAAAGAAAGAAAGAAAGAAAGAAAGAAAGAAAGAAAGAAAGAAAGAAAGAAAGAAAGAAAGAAAGAAAGAAAGAAAGAAAGAAAGAAAGAAAAAGAAAAAGTAGCATAGGGCCTACGAGGAGCTTAATAAATTCTTTGAAATGAGTACATGCTTGAAGAATCACCATATAAATTAACTCAGATGATCTGATTTTTTTTTTGGAAACAGAGTCTTGCTCTATCGCCCAGGCTGGAGAGCTGTGGCAAGATCCCGGCTCACTGCAAGCTCCGCCTCCCAGGTTCACGCCATTCCCCTGCCTCAGCCTCCCGAGTAGCTGAGACTACAGGTGCTCGCCATGGCGCCCGGCTAAATTTTTTGTATTTTCAGTAGAGACGGGGTTTCACCATGGTCTCTCTCTCCTGATCTCTTGATCCACCCCCCTCGGCCTCCCAAAGTGCTGGGATTACAGACGTGAGCCACCACGCCTGGCCACATGATTTGATTTTTATCAACGGTATAACACATTAAATATTAGATAGTAGGATAATCATTTTAAAACATTTATTTTTAGTAGTGCAAATTATAATGTATAGTAGCTTGGTAAAAATTGTTTTGGTCAAAATACCTAATGCATGTGGGGCTTAAAACCTAGATGACGGGTTGATGGGTGCAGCAAACCATCATGGCACATGTATACCTATGTAACAAACCTGCACATCATGGCACATGTATACCTATGTAACAAACCTGCACCTCCTACACATGCATCCCAGAACTTAAAGTAAAATAAAAATTAAAATTTATATTTAAAAAATGTTTGTCCATCAAAATCTGTCATGATTTTGGAAATGAGTTATATAATTAGATTCTTCCATCAAGAAATCTATATCATAAATCAGGAATAGCATACTGAGGTGTTAAAAATGTACAGTACATTAATATAATAATGATAATACAAAATAAATGTCTTAAAATATGAAGAGCATAGCCTTCAAACTATGTTTAAAAAACAAGAAGGAAAGAAAAGACTGCCATCCAAAATAGAATCTGTTATTTAAGGTGTCAGTGATTTAACTCTTTAAACAGTTTTTCAAAATGATGTGATGTTAATGTTGTTCAGAATTCTCAATAGTAGTTACCCTTTTCAAATCCTTAAGCTTCAAGATCCCTTCAGTTAATGGGAAATATATTTGGCATTAGAGGTACTTTTGTCTTGTTTATTCTTCTTTCTAATTTATCTTCAATATATTGTGTAGTTATGTAAAGTTTGTTCAAATATATAAACAAAAATTACAATTTTTTAAGACTATTGAAAAATTGACAAAATCCAGTGTACATTTAGCTGTCCCTTTTTTGCTAATTGGCTCTAATTCATTAAAGATCTGTTGGAGAATAGTTAATATAAAATATGTCTATTGGGTTATTTTCTCCCATTTGTTTTTCTCTTTTCATCCTTTTTTAGTGAAGAAACAAAATAAGAAGTCAAAGTAGAGGTACCCTGTCATAGACCCAGGAAGTAGAGCATTAAAGTGGCTAATTCCAGGCTTTCTAGAGAGAGTAGTGACATGTATACTCCAGTCTTTTCCTGGAATGTATCAAAATCTCTGAATGCCTCTGAAAGACTCCTATCACTTTTTTTTTTTTTTTTTTTTTTTTTTGTGACGGAGTCTCGCTCTGTCACCCAGGCTGGAGTGCAGTGGCACGATCTAGGATCACTTCAACCTCCATCTCCTAAGTTCAAGCAATTCTCCTGCCTCAGCCTCCTGAGTAGGTGGGACTATAGGCACCTGCCACCACACCCAGCTAATTTTTTTTGTATTTTCAGTAGAGACGGGGTTTCACCGTGTTATCCAAGATGGTCTCGATCTCCTGACCTCGTGATCTGCCCACCTGGGTCTCCCAAAGTGCTGGGATTACAGGCGTGAGCCACCGCAGCCTGCCCCTCTTATCACTTTTCTTAATATCTTTCTGAATTTTTCCTTTACTAATTTCTATTACCTATGAGACTGAAATCATTTGGGCAAACAATTACTCAATTGCTTTAAAGACAGTCCAAACAAATTTATCAAAATCTTCGTCTTAACATCACATGTAATTACTTAGCATAGCTCTTAAAAGTAGCCACAAGTCAATAAGTATATGCTGATTCCATAAAAATTTCATCTTGATGATCAACAGGGCCAAAAGATAAATGTAAATCACATGTTCTTTCTATTTAATCAGTATGGTTTCTCAATAATCTAAATGTATTACTAGATTAGGCAAATTATAATCAAATGTGCTATTAATGACATGCAAACTGCATTCTGGAGATTTAAAGATAAAACAACTTTTTTTCCACTTTCGTATTTTAAATACATTTTTAGATATCAGTATGTTCAATACGTTTCTAAGAGTTTAGCAATATTTGTATTTTTTTAAATTAATATAGTTTATTTATTATGATAGATTGTATTAAGCCCAAACCAACAAAAGATGTGTTACATAAAGATTTTATTTTCTTCATCCCCCGCTACTCATCTAAGAGGAAAACCCTTGGATGAAAATAAAGTAGGCTGAATGTGTAGAAATACTGCTTCTGCCTCATGTTTTATGTGTCTGTTGATATCCGAAGAGTCTGACTAGGGTGGTGTGATGACAAAATGAAGCATCATGTATACAGCACTCAGCAAAGTATCTGGCATGTGAGATGTTGTCGAATGAATATTAATCATTGCTTTCAAAGTCCTTGAAGAGCTAGCCAGAGCCTTTCTTCACAGCCTCATGAACTTGATCTTTCCACCTACCTAGCCTTTAGACAAGAAACATGGACTAAGCAACATTTCCCAGAGCTTTCAGGCTTCTGGACCTTCACTCATGCTGTTGCCTTCTCCTAGAATGCCTTTCCATCAATGCATCCATATGGAAAATTCCACGAAGACACAGTTTCATTATTAAGCTCTCCTTTTTTCTCTCCATAACACTTTGGTTGAACAAAATTTCTTTTAACACTATGTATACCCCTGCTCTTCCAGTTTATTTTGACACTTTAAGAGACTACACAATGAGGCTGGGCACGGTGGCTCACGCTTGTAATACCAGCACTTTGGGAGGCTGAGGTGGGTGAATCACCTGAGGTCAGAAGTTCAAGACCAGCCTGGTCCACATGGTGAAACCCCATCTCTACTAAATATACAAAAATTAGCCGGGCATGGTGGCAGTCACCTGTAATCCCAGCTACTTGAGAGGCTGAGGCAGGGGAACTGCATAAACCCGTGAGGCGGAGGTTGCAGTGAGCCAAGATCATGCCATTGCGCTTCAGCCTGGGCAAGAAGAGAGAAAACTTCATCCAAAAAAAAAAAAAAAATACAAAAAATACCAAAAAAAGAGACTACACAATGAAATAAGATGAGAGAATCTAGAGTTCTGATTTCTAAATTCACATTTATTAGTAATATGTGATATGACATTGCAAGGGTCATGGGTGTTCTTATATCATCACTTCATTCCATATGAGGTTTTAAATTAATATCTATTTATATCAATGGTTTGTTATAAAAGGTAAAACAATGCAAGGTGCTTTGCAATGTATAATGTTATCAAATCATAGGAATTTTTATTTTATTGAATATAAAGAAGATCAGAATATATTTGGGGAAAAATAAACCAAAAAAGCTAAAGTTAGACCCTGAATATTTCAAAGAGAACATCATAAAAGTTTAAATGGATTGAAATAATAAAAAACAATATTAACATGTATTAAACCTATCCTATTCAAAATTATTATTTTTCATGGTGACAGTTTTATGAATCATAGGTTAACAAAATAATTATGTATACTAGATTATTTTATTACATCCAATTGTGAGTTGAATATCACATTCAAATTTTGCCTGGATATTCCACTCTTTTATATGAGATATATAATTTAGGTAAAAAAGTAGTATAGAGAAGTGTCATATTCCTAGGAATGAAAAATTGAGCTCAATGGAATCAAATTATGTGAGGCCTGGGGTACTATAATAGTTTAGACAAAACTATGGAAACAGAAATTGCAGGATACTATGTATATTTATATGTTAAGTAGGTAAAAGGTAAGTTATGCTGATAATTAAAGTCCATTTCAGAAACACTTCTGTGACTTTTAATACTTCTGTGACTTCTGAATCAATCAGTGTTTATTTTGCTTACTCTGTGACTCAGCCAAGTTTCAGCATTAATTTAGGAAGCTAGACTACTCAAGAGAAACCTCTCTAAAATTAAGCAAACAGATGTCTGCTGATATCGTTTGCTAAGTAATTATTTATACCAAACAATTAGTTGAACTTGTGTAAACAATAACTTAGACTTTTAGATTTCTGGGCATAATTTTATAGCTGAAATATGCAGCTCTATTTTCCTGTCAGAGGAAAAGAGGAACTACTTAGGGATGAAAAATATTTAATATATGTCCATATTTAGAGTTTCTTTCTAGCTTTAGAACCCTGTTTTGAATGTGATAATGTTATTATACTGATTACTTTGCAAATATGTTTCTATTCTATTTTGTAAAAAAAAAAGTTTGTCCTAGACATAAATACATTAGATATCCTCTCTTGCAAAGACTTCAACATGTGCATTGTTTATATAGCAGTACTCAGAAATCATTTAGGAATCAGGAGAGGCCATGTGGCCAGCAGTTTCTCATTTTGCTCAGGCATGGCACCCAAGGCTGGATTGTGCATAGGAAGCCAGTTAAAGATCATATAACTTTACCATGTCCAGTAAGCTGTATAGTATCAGCAGTTGCCTTAGAAAATGGTTAATCATTTCCCAGATAATAATATGGTGGGTTCCTTGCTGGTTGATAGGTTCCAGGCATGTGTTGTAAAATCAGGGGACAATTAAGTGATATGAATTTCTCCAGCTCACCAAATAGGTCAATTATGGATAATATTGTGGGTGTGTAATCTTTACAATGAGTTTCTACTAAAAATGATATTTTAGTTTCTTCTACTTTTAGGGAGAAAACATGAATAATAAACTTTAAAATATCAATTTACATAAACTGTCAAAAGTGGTTCAAGTCTAGAGCTGCCTTGAATCAGGTTCTATTACCCTCAAGAAAATTTCACACCCAGTCACACTTATCTCCCTTTCTCTGAGAGGTTACTGATGATGTTTTTCATTTTAGTAATAAATAACACAGTCATGTGTTTTCAGAAGAAGTACAACTTCTGCGTTTGTTTTTCTCTGTCATCTTTTTGCTTCATTGGCATATGCTTTTCTTGCTCCTTTTTATTAGATTTGTATATAGTGCCTGATTTACCATGCATCTGTAATAAGAATGAGTAGCTGCATATTTAATTTAAGGATTAATTTAAGGATTGGATTTGTCTTGATGTATCAAAATATTCAAATAACAGGATATCACATACAATAGAGGTATTTTTTTTTATCTTACAAAACCTCACATCTGGAAGTAGGCATTTAGGTCTAAGGTAATGACTTAAGATGTCAGGATCTTTCAGATAAAAGATAAAATCTTTTATAAGTTTTAAGACAGTTCCTGCAGCTTTAGACATTATGTCTATAGTTTATACAGAAGCAAGTGAATATGTGAAAGTCAAAAAGGACACAGATCAGTCAGTGAAATGTGCCTCTTTCTTAAAAGAGGTTTCAACTTGTATTTGACCCATAGTGACTACAACAGTGGGAGAAATCCAACAGTAATTGAAAGTAGGCTTAGATGTGGAATTTTTAATTGAGCATATTGACTTTAACAATATAATTGAATTCTATCATGCAAGAAAATGGGGTAGGTAACCAGCAATTTCTGCCACAGGATCAACTAAGAAGAGGTAAATTTGCAAGAAGAGCAGCCATAATTGTTTGTAAAAGCATATTATTCATCTGTTAGGTTACATTATGTTATTAAAGATATAATGATAAATGTGGCAAGGTAGAAAGAGACTCAAATTTCAACCTAGGCTCCACTGGAAATCAACTGTGTAAATTTAGGTAAATCATATATATTCCCTGAGCCACAGTTTCCTCAGTTCTAGAAGTCACCCCTTCTATCTATAAACATTAAGCAAACAGTTACATAATTGAAAACGCACTCAAACTGTTAAAAAAAAATGCAATTGTAATCACAATTTGATTTACATATTTACATAAAGTAAGTTTTATGTTACAGATTGCTTTATGTTTAATAACACAAAAATAAGATATTGCACTTAAGTATTGCAATTCTTGGCTGGGATCAGTGGCTCATGCTTATAATCCCAGCACTTTGGGAGGCTGAGGCAGGTGGATAACTAGGTCAGGAGTTTAAGACCAGCCTGGCCAAGATGGTGAAACCCCATCTCTACTGAAAACACAAATATTAGCCGGGCATGGTGACGGGCACTTGTAATCCCAGCTAGTTGATCTCACACCATTTAGAATGACAATCATTAAAAAGTCAGGAAACAACAGATGCTGGGGAGGATTTGGAGAAATAGGAACACTTTTACACTGTTTGTGGGACTGTAAACTAGTTCAACCATTGTGGAAGACAGTGTGGCTATTTCTCAAGCGTCTAGAACTAGAAATACCATTTGACCCTGTGATCCCATTCCTGGTTATATACCCAAAGCATTATAAATCGTGATACTAAAAAGACACATTCACATGTATATTTATTGCAGCACTATTCACAATAGCAAAAACTTGGAATCAACTCAAATGTCCATCAGTGGTAGACTGGATTAAGAAAATGTGGCACATATACAACATGGAATACTATGCAGTCATAAAAAAGGATTAGTTCATGTCCTTTGCAGGGACATGGATGAAGCTGGAAAACATCATTCTAAGCAAACTGTCACAAGGAGAGAAAACTAGACACTGCATGTTCTCACTCATAGGAGGGAATTGAACAATGAGAACACTTGGACACAGGGCGGGGAACATCACACATGGGCACCTGTCATGGGGTGGGTGGCAGCGGGAGGGATAGCATTAGGAGAAATTCCTAATGTAAATGACTAGTTAATGGGTTCAGCAAACCAACATGGTACATGTATACCTATGTAACAAACCTGCACGTTGTGCACATGTACCCTAGAACTTAAAGTATAATAATAATAAAAAAAGTTAGCTTTATTACCTAAAAATCATGATTTCATAATATATTTATTCATGGCATTAAAAATCTCTTCGAATTTGATTAGGTATCCTCAAAAATTTTCTCATTTACATTTAAAATTATGTTTTTGTTCATTCAAATTTTTCTCAGTTGCATTTGAAATTCTGTTTTTATTCATACACAAGAAATTTGTTAATGTATTCACTGATTCTAATTTTTAAAAATAATTATCTGCTGCACATTCTTTCTGACAAACTACTAAAGAATGTAAGAAACATATTATTCCCAATTAGAAAAGAATACAAATGGGAAGAATCCTTCCAATCTTTTTTTTTTTTTTTTTTTT
>NW_012113475.1:2823372-2878386 GCF_000951035.1 Colobus angolensis palliatus | reverse complement strand
GTTTCACCGTGTCAGCCAGGATGGTCTCGATCTCCTGACCTCGTGATCCGCCTGTCTCGGCCTCCCAAAGTGCTGGGATTACAGGCTTGAGCCACCATGCCCGGCCGAATCTTTCCAATCTTAAAGGACAAAAATGCTTCTCAATTGTGATCTAATAATACCTTAATTATATTAATAATTAATATTTCTGTTTCCAAATCTATTTTAAAGGTACATGTATACTACTAACAGACATAATACCATCTTGTTTTTAATACTGGCATTTATCTAATTTGGGGAGATATTTTTTATCGAAAAACACGATGACAAGAATATAGGAGAGTAAGACAAGTGTCAATATGGAACACAGAATGAAAGAATTAATATTGTCTCCAATCCACTGAGGTCAAAAGTTTTCAGCATGACATTGATTTAATATAGGCATTAACAATGGTTGAGAAAGAGGACCCATTCTAATCAGAAGGAATAGTATTATCCGAAATGTGAAAAGTACAAGTTGCTGAAGCCCAGAGAACATGTGGGGAAAAAAAAACAAAATTAAAGCTAGTCAGGGGCATGTTAGTAACATCTCAAATGTTAAAATTCAGATAAGTCTTTAATTTAATGAGCAATGGGAAATCCCTGAAAATCTTAAGGACGGGAGAAATATGATCTGAGCTGTACTGTAGAAAGCTTAAATTGCAGGAAGACCTAGAGTGCGAGAATGAGGAGGCAATAATAAAAGTTAAAAGCTGAACTTTTGGTAAGATGTTTAAAGGGAGTGATGTTTTTGAGATAGCAAGCCAATATGGATTCACTTCTGGTAATGCCTACATCCTAATTATCTTCTGACTCTCCAATTCATTGTTTCAATGGTATTTGTTATTTCGTGTGATTCACCTGATTGAGGCAGGAATAAGGAAGTCACTGTTCCACTTTGAGGTGCAAATTAGACTTACTGAGACCCTTAGTGAACAAAACTAAAGTCTTGAAAAGCCGTGTGTGTGTGCGTGTGCATGTGCATGCATGTTTGCCTGCACGTTTGTGTGTCCACCCCAGTGAAAGAGAGAGAGAGAGAATGTTTTAAATTTCCCAATTTTCCCATTGAATATCATAGAAAATTTTATGTAAACTAACCGCAAAATTATACTATGTGCCACACAGTACAGAGGATACAGTATATGATTTTATGATAGTAGAGCAAAATTTCCTTTAATGACAAAAGAGGGAAAATGTTTTTGGAATCGGGATAAAGCGAATAAATTTGAAGACAATAGTTGCTGATTTTTCTGAGAAGGAATCCCATACTATAATCCTTTACCCTTGAGCCTCAAAAGGATGCCACCTTGCGGGGTACTCCGTGCCAGCAAGGATAATACTCATGAAGTAAAAACATTTATATGATTAGGCAAAAAGAGACCATAAAGTAGTAGTATTGGTATATTTTAACCTCCAAATAGCATATTTAATACTGAGAGATATTCAAGTGATCTGAAAGTGCAAAATACTGTTCTTTTCCTGCTTTGAGTGAGAAGAATTCAGTACTGATGTCCTGAAATCTAACATTGAAACTTCATCTGATGTAGTATAAATCCTTTCATATCACAAAGACAGTAGGTTTATTAGATATAAATATCAGATTCAACAATTTGTTTTACCAAATTTGGCTTTCCAGGAAGTGGAATACATTGCTTTCAACCCCTACTCTGTAATTTAGTACAAACCCAAGTAGAAATGAAGAATAAGATCCTCTTATTGCCTGAAGAAATGATTCAACCTAATAACTTTAGGAGATCTTCTTTGCCTATTCTCTACTAAATATAAGACGACTTTGAAAAAGGAGCATGGACAATCAAAAAGATGCTTGGCCATTTATCATGCTACCTGTAAAGGAGAACATGAATATGCCAGGGAGATAGGGTTCCCAGATTGGGTGCTGTACTTAGGGCATCAGGTTTGACATTTCATTTGCAATAAAAGTTACAAATGCTGGAAAGACAAGACCCAGCCAAGTGGGAGTAGGTCCTCTAAGTGCTGTCCCTGGCATTACCATATAGATAGAGATATAAACATACATGAAGCATACTATCACCTGTTGAATCACATTGTATTTGATGTTCAGACAGTTTAAGATTTCTGCACATTGAATATCAAAGTACAAAAAGAAAGTATCATTATACATCAGATAGCACCTTCAAATTCTAAGAGAAAATAAAAGAAAGATACTATTGGAAAAATTGTAACTCTAATAACAAAATAATTAGATAAAGAGAAATGCCTTATAATATAACGGTGTCATACTCATCTGAAAAGAAGAAGAAAACCATTTTCTCCTTCTTGTTACTTTTCCTCTTATGTTGTTACTTTTTAATTTCAACTTACAGTATTAAGCACTTTGTCAAAATTTTCTTAAAATGACTATTAGTACTTAAGTTCTGGTAAATAAGTCTGATTTTGAATAACAACAACATAAGTTTTGGCTGCTGAAAGATATCAATACAAACAGATAAATTTAGGATCATTCTATCTAGAGTAGTTTATTTTTCTAGAGGGCAAATTATACAATAATTAGAGTGAGATCTGAGCTGGTGTTAGGTTAACTGCACAAGACTAGCACAGATTAAATGTCCTTGAAAGAATCCACTATAATAAACAATTGAAACTGAAGCCAGATCAATGAGATTGAAGAGTAAATTGAATATCAGTAAAGTAGTATGTGGAAAAAAATATAGAGATGGAAGGATTTCTTTTTTTGTAAGTATCACTGCTGCAAGAGTATGTCCCAATGAGAAGAAATTATTAGCAGGAATAAGGTGAAAATGCAGGAAAGGGAATGATAATCCAAAATATATCCCAGAAAAGGTGGCAGCAAATGAAATCTAGGGCATAAATGAAAAAACTGTTGTGACAAGAGAAGGAAGGTGTCTGGCATTTAAAAGGAAGGAAGACAGAAAACATGCAAATGAAGAAAGATTTACAGATTTGATTTCAGAAAGATGAAGAAGTTCCTGTTTTATTGCTTTTATTTATGGTTACTCACCTCAGTTGGACCCTCACCATTGCTCAAAATTTTTGAATATTTTAAAGCTTTTCTTAAATTAAAATACATTATTTTGATGACTCTAAAAATTATTTGAAAAACAAGGAGAATAAATACGAGAAATCCTGGGGAGTCAACATTTATGACAACGTAAATAGTAAATTTCTAAGCATCAGAATAGTTGTAAATTTTTTTTTAAGTAGGGAATTTTTCATTATTAAAGTGAAGGACAGAGCAAATGATGGTGTAATAGTGATTTTGTGGAGTAGAAATAAGCATCTAACGGTTGATCATAGTAGGTAAAGTCCAAAGATTATGTCATTTATTATTTGTTAGTGTTTTATCTGTAATATACTCTAATTATTGTAATGGGAAACTTCAAGTACATACAATAGTAGATACAAAGAACCCCTATTTGGCCCTCACCTCCCTTCAACAATTATCAACATCATATATTATCAACATAAACAATATTATAAACCTATGTCCCCAAGTATCTACCCCCTCGATTTTGAAGGAAGTCTCAGATATTACATTCACTCATCCAGGAATATCTCAGCATTATTTCTAAAACATAGGATCTTAATAACACTTTTCTTACCACAGTTAAAACAATATTAATGTAAATTATATTAAAATACTTAATATTTCTTAATATCAGTGTTCAGTTTTTAAGGATGCAATAACACACAAGTTTCTATGATTCTAACCAAATATGGTCTTGTTCTTGAATTCCCTTTAAAGGAAAACTGTCACCCATTCTAAACTGTATCTATTGATGCTACATTAATTTTTACTGTTTCTCCTTCCCCTTCAATATCCTGTTATCTTTTCTATCTTAAAATTTTTTTGATAGTTTCAGCAAGATTAATAGAATAAAGGGAGATATAATTAACCATGTATTTTCAAATATATGAAGATATAGCAAGTAAAAGAGAGAAATAATTCATTCTATATCATTCATAAGACAAAATTAGAATCATTAGACAAAAATGATCAGGAAAGTTGACCTTTCTACTTATTCATGACTCCCAAATTGTATTTTATCTCTGACATCTCAATAGGGCTACAGGCTCATATTTCTAGGTTCTTCTTGATATCTTGTATTAGTTCGTGCTCATGCTGGTAATAAAGACATACTTAACACTGAGGAATTTATAAAGGAAAGAGGTTTAATGGACTCATTTCCACATGGCTAGGGAGGCCTCACAATCATGGAAGAAGATGAAGAAAGAGCAAAAAGCCATCCCACATGGCAGCAGGGAAGAGGGTATGTGCAGGGGAACTCTCCCTTATAAAACCATTCAGTATCACAAAAACAGCATGGGGAAAATCTATCCCCGTGATTCAGTTACCTGCTACTAGGTCCCTCCCATGATACGTAGGGATTATTACAATTCAAGGTGAGATTTGTGTGGAGACATGAGCCAAACCGTATCACATTTCCAAATGGATATCTAATAAGCCTCTCAACATTATTATGACAAGCCCTCCGAATTATGGGACACTCTTTTAAGTCTCTAGGCTTTAGGATTTTTTATTTAAGGTCAGAAAAGCATATGTTACTTTAATAATAAACATGGGCCTTGGAACAACATGTCTTGAGATTGAATTCTGCCTTTTCTACTTAATAGTTATGTGGTTGTAGAAAGGTGACATCCCTCTCTGTGCCCCTACTTCCTCATCTATAAATGGGAAATTGCCTTAATATAGTACTTGAAGCAGTTTAAAAGATTAAATGAGCACTTAAAACAGTGCCTGACATAGAGTAACAAAAAATCAGGCATCAATATTTTTATATGATCCAATGTTAATTTTCTGTAAAGCTCTTATCATTATCCAGTATTCATCTCATATGCATAGCTATTTGTTTACTTTTTCCTATCATTTTAAAAAGAATGTCTGGCACTTAGTAAGCTTTCAAGAAATACTAATGAAAGGAAGGAGGGAATTTATTTATTTTTTAATCTATTCCCACAAGAATCAAGTCCATTTACCTCATTAATAGAATTCCAGCTTCGAAAACTGTGCCTGGTATATCTTAAGAGCACAATAAACTTTTGTTCACTGAATAAATGAGTCTAAATTGAAGACAGTACTTTAGAGCAATTAAAGGTATATAAAAATGGATTAGAACACATTGTAAGATACAATGTCCCATCACTAATGTAAGAATTATCTTTAATGGCTGCTATGATAAAAGTTTTACACTACATATATTGCACTATCATAAATTTTCTTAAATTATGAAAGACATTATAGGAACAGTTTTGATTCTCTAGTCTATGACAATACTCTATGATAACCTATCTATTGTCAAACCAAGCAAATAAAATAATCTCGAATTCTAAGTAGACACATTTTTGTTTGTATCCTTAAATAAAATCTATATCTACTAAATAAATATATAGAGCATATTAAAAACATTTTATTTTAAGAAATGAAGAAGTTGTATGTGAGAATTTCCTGCCTAGGCAGTTACTGTAGCTGCAAAATCTTAATATATTCCTTCAATTAATGTTTTTAGTGTTTTAAGTGTATCATTTTGTCTCTCCTAACAGACAGTATATTTTTATCATGAATATATTTAACTATTTTATGATACATTACCTAATTTTCATTTGAGTTCTTGGTGAAAGATTAAAATAGAACTTGTCAGGGGGCATTAAGATAGAATAGACACAGCTAAGAAGTGCCTCTCTCAGCAAAAGGAACCAAAATATTCAGTAAGAAATCAAACTTTGAATCGATCTTTTGAGAGAAAACACTGAACGTCAATAGAGAGGTGATATAGACACCATGATTGAAGCGGGAGAAAGCTGGGAGGCCTGTACGGAGTTGCCGAGTTCCAGGACCAGCTCCCTGTCCTGAAATGATCTTAACGAATGGGTGAGTGAAGGAACTCTATGTCACCACCCTCCCACTGTGGACCTCTAGGATCCTAGCTACAAGAGACCCCTTGGCTACCATAGACTCTTGAACTGGCAAAGGTAACTGTCTGGAGTTCAGGCAGAGGCAGAGCTCAAACCTTCAGGGAGTCCAGAAGGTTTTGCACATCGTGCAGTTGCAACAAAACACAATCAGAGATGCCCATTCCACGAGACTCTCCATCTTTCTCTGAGGGACTACAGCTTCTGCTGTCTGCTTGGCCCGAAAGAGCAGAGCTATCTTTCCTGTGAGATGGAAATAGATCTGATCCATGCCCCCTTCGTCTGCTGGCCCCTCCCAAGATTGCCTGCCTGGCTGCTCCTGCAGGAGGACACCCACAGTGCAGCCTTCACTGCCCTGCCTGAGCATTTTGCTGGCTGCATGGGAGCAGGAGAGAGCCCACCCCCACCACTCCCAGCACAGCTGGTGCTCCACCCTAAGGGGCCAGAAAATAAAACTGTAGACCTGGTTTCAACCCCCAGAGAATTCAAGCACACCGCCTACGAGTTCTGAGCGATCTCTAGTTGGGGAGGAACCCCCACTATCTCAACACTGAGAAGAATGTGGAGTGGGTTCATGTGCTGGCAAGGGAGCCAGGAGTCCCTCCCTCTTGAAAGACTGGTGCAGGAGGGTATGCCTGTTAGCCAGCAACAACTTTTTCCCCAGAGAGCCCCATGGCTCCAAACACCTGGAAGAGCACAGTCATCTGGGAAGAGAAGTCTGGGGAAAAACCTAGCAGGCTGGGCCTGCTCCTGGGGCAGGTGCTGGAGCGACTCACTGGATTGGGGGAGCATGAGCTGGGCAAGCCCCACAGCTGTCAACTGGGCTCAAAATACCAGGCTGTTAGTGCTCCACACCAGTTTCACACCCATTGAACCACTGCCCTGCCTGGTGTTCCTTCACTCTTGACCTACTGCTTCACCAGACCACCTGTAGACATATCCCAAAACTCACTGACTCTGCCAAGCTCAAAGGACCAGTGGAACCCTGGGAAATTGTGGGTCTTCTGGTTACCTGACTTTCATCTTGAACTGCTCTTAATGGAGAGAAAAGCACAGCCCGCCAAAGACTGTCTTGAGGCTAAGGAAACACAAGCACAGTGCCAGTAATTGAAAGGGGCTCCACCAAGACCTGGGAACAGACTCGGTGAAGGAATCATCTCCTGCCCTCTTTCTCCCTTTCCCAGAGCAATGCTGTGTACACACTGAAATGCAAAAGAAGCATGTAGCTAAGACCCTACCCTTACTCTTAAGGGCCATCTACTAAATCACAGTCTGAACTACACCACCAGGCAAAAATAAATTCCTTCACACACAACACCTGTGAAAGCTCATGAAGGATACTATCAACTTAAAAAACCCACACAGAGCCTTGGTCCTCAAAGCACCAAGAAATAAAGCCAATTGACTATACACAACATGCACCACAATGAAAATCTCAAGGGAAAAAAAGAATATAAAAACAAAAAGCTCTATACAAACAACAGCAATTTCAAAGAAAAGAGGAAGAAGAAGAAGAAAGAAGAGAAAGAACAGGAAGAGGAAGAGGAAGAAGGAGAAGGAGAAGGAGAAAAAGGAGAAGGAGGAGAAGGAGGAAGAAGAAGAAGGAGGAGGAGGAGGAAGAAGAAGAAGAGGAGGAGGAGGAAGAGGAAGAGGAAGAGGAAGAAGGAGGAGGAGGAGGAGGAGAGAGAAGAGAGAAGAGAGAAGAAAGAAGAAAGGAACAAAGAAACACTAGCCCCCTCATATGAGAAAGAATCAGCACAAAAACGCCAACAATTCAAAAAGCCTCAGTGTTTCCTTACCTGAAAAAGATTGCATTAGCTCCCCGGTGGATCCTAACAAGATTGAAATGTCTGAAATGACAGACATAAAATTCAGAATCAGGTTAACAAAGAAGCTCAACAAGATTCAAGAGAATGTTGAAATCCAAAGAAAGCCAAAAATTGAATCCAGACTGGAAAGCCAATACCACCATATTAAGAAGGAAACAACTGAAATTCTGGAATTGAAAAATTCACTATAGAAATTTCAAAATATAGTTGGAAGTCTTAACAACAGAACAGAACAGACAGTAGGCTCTTCCTGTTAGTCTCTGCTGCTACTTCTTGGCTCTGGGAGGCCCAGGTGGCTCTGCAGCAGCCTCTGCCACCCTGTGACCTGTGGGTATTGGGACATCCCTAGTTGACGCCAGCACACCCAGGAAGCGAAGGAAGGGACTCCGTGGCTTTTGAGGATGTAGCTGTGAACTTTACCCAGGAGGAATGGGCTTTGCTAGATTCTCTTCAGAAGAATCTCTACAGAGAAGTGATGCAGGAAACCTGCAGGAACCTGGCTTCTGTAGAAATCATATGGTACAGGGACTGTGTGAAAGCAAAGAAGGCAGTCAGTATGGACAAGTTGTCAGTCAAATTCCAAATCTTGATCTGAACGAGAACACTTCTACTGGATTAAAACCATGTGAATTCAGTATTTGTGGAAAAGTCTTTGTACGTCTTTCCCTCCTTAATAGGCACATCCTAGCTCACTCAAGATCCAAACCATATGGTGAGAAGCAATATAAATGTGAACAGTGTGGGAAATTCTTCATTTCTGTTCCAGGTGTTAGAAGACACATGATGATGCACAGTAGAAATCCAGCTTATAAATGTATAATATGTGGGAAAGCTTTTTATTTTCTCAATTCAGTTGAAAAACATCAGAGAACTCACACAGGAGAAAAACCCTATAAATCTAAACAATGTGGTAAAGCATTCACTGTTTCCGGTTCTTGTCTAATACATGAACGAACTCACATTGGAGAGAAACCCTACTAATGTAAGGAATGTGGGAAAACATTCAGATTTTCTTGTTCTTTTAAGACACATGAAAGGACTCACACAGGAGAAAGACCCTATAAATGTACCAAATGTGATAAAGCCTTCAGCTGTTCCACTTCGCTTTGTTAGTATGGAAGCATTCATACTGGAGAGAGACCCTATGAATGCAAACAATGTGGCAAATTCTTTAGTCCTTTGTGTTCCCTTTGTAACCATAGAAGTACTCATATTGGAGAGAAACCCTATGAATGTAAACAATGTGACCAAGCCTTCAGTCGCCTCAGTTCCCTTCACCTCCATGAAAGAATTCATACTGGAGAAAAACCCTATGAATGTAAGAGATGTGGTAAAGCCTACACTTGTTCCAGTCACCTTACTCGCCATGAAAGAAGTCATGATACAGAGGCTGGGTGTAGTGACTCAGCCTGAGGTCCCAGAACTTTGGGAGGTCAAGGTGTGTGTATTGCTTGAGCCCAGGAGTTCATAACCAGCCTAGATTAAAACAGTGTGAAACAACCTGGGCAACATAGTGAAACCCTGTCTCTACAAAAAATAAAATAATGCCAGTTGTAGTGGCTCACGCTGGGAGGCTGAGGCAGGAGAGTGGCATGAACCCGGGAGGCGCAGCTTGCGGTGAGCCAAGATCGCACCATTGCACTCCAGCCTGGGCGACAGAGCGAGACTCCGTCTCAAAAAAAAACCAAAAGAAAATAATTAGCTGGGCATGGTGGCACATTTCAGTTGTGTTAGTTCTTTTTCAAGGACATAAAAAGCCACGGGTGGTTGGGGGAAAGCCCTGTGCATGTGGATCATGAGGTCAGGAGATAGAGACCATCCTGGCCAACATGGTGAAACCTCCTCTCTAGCTCGGTGTGGTAACATATGCTTGTAGTCCCAGCTACTCGGAAGCTGGGGCAGGAGAATTGCTTGAACCCAGGAGGTAGAGGTTGCAATGAGCCGAGATTGTGCCACTGCACTCCAGCCTGGTGACAGAGTGGGACTCCATCTCAAATAAATAAATAAATAAATAAATAAATAAAGCCTCTTGAATGTAAGAAAAGTGGTAAAACATTTACTCTTTCCCATTCCCTCATAAACATGAAAGAGCTCACACTGCAGAGAAACCTTAAGAATGTAGGAAATGTGGTCAAGCCTTCAGATTTTCCTGTTTTTGAAGATTTAGGAGGACTCAGAGTGGAGAAAAGCCTTTTGAATTTAAATTTGCGGTAAGGCCTTCAGTTGTGTTAGTTCCATTTGAAGACATCAGCTCATTCCTGAGAAAAACCCTATGAATGTCCAGAATGTGGGAATATTTCATTTCTCTCATATCCACTCAAGGACATATGAAAATGCACACTGTAGCTGGCTGGACCTTGTAAATACAAGAACGTACACAGGATTAAAACTCTAATAGTTTAGAAACTGCAAGAATATTTTCAGTTTTAACATTTACTTGAAAAGTCATGTGAAAACTCCCACTGGAAAGAAGTTCTATAAGTGAAGCTTTTCTAATTTGTAAAGCCTGATGCAAATTAATTATTGTGCAGTGCTTGAAAAAAATGTATGAAATGTTACACAAGTTACAAGTATATTGTTTGTGTCAGTGGCTCATTCTTAAAGAGTCTTGAGTATGCTTTTCACCTTGTTTTGCAGGGAAACCTTGAGGTGAGAGTTCTGTAAATGCTCTTTAAGCAGTAGTACTTGAATTTCATAGATAATGATATTTTCTTAAGTTGGTTGGTAGAAATTTTGTCTATTCATTTGGTAATGTGCTGGATTAATGGTTGAATTTTGATGTTTTTCTAATATGTAGGTAAGTTTTTAATGTTTTTTATTTCCTTTTTTTTTTTTTGAGATGGAGTCTCACTCTGTTGCCCAGGCTGGAGTGCAGTGGTGCAATCTCGGCTCGCTGCGACCTCCGCCTCCTAGGTTTCAGTGGTTCTCCTGCCTCAGCCTCCCAAGTAGCTGAGACTACAGGTGCCTGCCACTACGTCCAGCTGATTCTTTGTGTTTTTGGTAGAGACAGGGTTTCGCCATGTTGGCTAGGCTGGTCTGGAACTCCTGACCTCATGATTTGCCTGCCTCAGACTCCCAAAGTGCTGGGATTACAGGCATGAGCCACCACACCCAGCCAGGTAAGTTTCATTTGTATGTATTGTCCTGTGATTAATGGACCAGTGCATAATGATTGTGAGTTGTTGGGATTGTCTTACTAGCCTCATTTGGCAAATTTTGATTATCCCTTGTCCATTATACACGTTCCACCTTTTTTTATTAAAGGAAAAACTACTCGATGTAAAGCTGTTTATTTTTTGCTAATAATGAGTTGGTATTAATTCCTAAGTACATAAAGTTTACCATAGAGTAAAAACAAACAAACAAAAAGAACAGACCAAGCTAAGGAAATAATTTTAGTACTCAAAGATCAGTTCTTTGAATCAGTCCAGTTAGATTAAAAAAAAAAAAAAAAAGAAGAATTTTAAAAAATGAACAAAGCCGCCAAGAAATATGTGATTATGCAGGGAGACCAAATATATGATTCATTGGCATTCCTGAGAGAGAAGAAGAGAGAGTAGTAAGCCATTTGGAAAACATATTTTCCAGAGAGGATAGCATGCAAACTCAAGAAATTCAGAGAATTTTTGCAAGATAGTACCTAAGACAAATATCCCCAAGACTCATAGTCATCAGACTTTTGAAGGTCAATGTGCAAGAAAAAAATGTTAATGGCAGCTAAAAAAAGGGTCATATCACTTACAACAGGAAACATATTAGGCTAACAGATGACATCTTGGCTTGAACCTTAGAAGCCAGAAGAGATTAGGAGTTCATTTCCAGTATCCTTAAAGAAAAAAAATCCCAACCAACAATTTCATATCCTGCCAAACTAAGCTGCATAAGCAAAGGAGAAAAAATCTTTTCCAGGTATGCAAGCAATAAGAGAGTTTGTTATCACTATACAAGCCTTACAATTATGCTGAAGACAGATTTAAAGATAGAAATGAAAGAAAAATACTCACTATCACAGAAACACACTTAATTATATAGCCCACAGACCCTAAAATGTAACTACATTATCAAGATTTCAAAGCAACCAGCTAATTCCACCACAGCAGGATCAAAACCTCACATATTAATATTAAGCTTAAATGTAAATGGTCTAAACACCCTACTTAAAAGGCAGAGTGGCAAGCTGGAAAGAAAACAAGTCCTAACCTTTTTCTGCCTTCAAGAGAACATCTCACATGTAATGACATCAATAGGCTCAAAGTAAAGGAACAGAGAAGAACTACATGTAAATGGATAACACAAAAGAGTAGGGAACACTATTCACATGTTTGATAAAACATACTTTAAACCAATGGCAATAACAAAAGACAATGAAGAGCATTACATAATGATATTAGTTTCAATTGAACAAGAAGACTGAACTATCTTAAACATATATGTACCCAGTTTGGGAGGATCCAGATTCATAAACAAGTACTTCCAGATCCACAGAAAGACACAGACAGACACGGAATAATAGGGGGTACTTTAACACGCCATTGACAGTGTTAGATCATCAAGGCAGAAAACTAACAAAGAAATACTGAACTGAAATTCAAAACATGACCAATTAGACCTAATGACATCAACAGAGTATTCCACCTAAAATCAAAGAATATATATTCTTCTCATCTGCACACAGTACATACTTTAAGACTGGCAATATTCTGGGCCATAAAGCAAGTCTCAATAAAATTTTAAAAACTCAAAATCCAATCAAGCATATTCTAGAATCATAGTAGAATAAAAATTAGAAATCAATATGAAGAGCATCTATAAAAACCATACAATTACACAGAAACTAAATAACTTTTTTCTGAATGCCCTTTGTACAAACAATTAAATTAAGGCAGAAATCCAAAACTTGTTTGAAATAAAAGAAAACAAAGACAGAACATACCAAAATCTCCAGAATGTGTTTAAAAAGGTGTTAGTAGGACAGATTATAGTGCTAAATGCTTACATCAAGAAGATAGAAAGATGTCAAATTAAGAATATAACATCACACCTGGAAACTAGAAAAAATGACAACAAAATAACCCCAAAGGTACCATAAGAAAAGAAATAACTAAAATCCAAACAGAACTAAATGAAATTGAGACCCAAAACTTCATACAAAAGATCAACAAAAATAAAAATTGGTTCTTTGAAAGAATAAACGAGGTCTGTAGACCATTAGGTAGACTCACAGAGACAAAAAGAGAGGAGATCCAAATATGCAAATCAGAAACAACAAAAATGACATTATAACCAGTCCCACAGAAATACAGAAGATCCTTAGAGACCTTCTGTATTATTATTATTATTAACACCTATATGCACATAAACTAGAAAATGTAGAAAAAAATGGATAAATTCCTGGAAACACATGACCAACAAATATTGAATCAAGAAGAAACCCTGAACAGACCAATAATGAGTTATAAAATTGAGTCAATAATTTAAAACACCTACCAAATAATAAAAACCCTTTGTATATTCTCCCAGAGAAACAAAGGTACAAAAGCTACTGAGACTATTCCAAAAAAATCAAAAAGGAGGAACTTACCTCTAACACATTGTATAAAGTTAGCCTTGTCTTGATACCAAAATCTCACAGACACAATAAAAAAAGGAAACTATAGGCTAATATCCCTGATGAACATAGATACAAAAAGCCTTAATAAAATACTGCCAAACCAAACCCAGAAGTACATAAACCAGTTAATTCAACACAATCAAGTAGGCTTTATTCCTCGGATGCAATGTGGGTTCAACATACACCAATCAATAAGTGTGATTTACCACATAAACAGAATTGAAAACAAAAACCATATGATAATCTCAATAGATGAAAAAAAACTTTCAATAAAATACACCACTTCACGGTCAAAAAAAAAAAAAAAAACTAAAGAAACTAGGCATTGAAGTAACATACTTTATAAGAGCCATCTATGACAAACCCTTTGCCAACATTATACTGAATGGGCCAAAGCTAGAGGCATTCACCCTAAGACCCGGGACAAGACAAGAATGCCTGCTCACACCACTCCTATTCAACATAGTACTGGAAGTCCTAATTAGAGCAATCAGGCAAGAGAAATAAATAAAAGGCATACAAATAGAAGAAGATGTCAAATTATCTCTCTTCACTGATGACATAATCTTATACCTAGAAAATGCTACATACTCTGTCAAAAGTACCTAAAGCTGATAAACAATTTCACTAAAGTTTCAAGCTACAAAGTATATATACAAAAATATTTGGCATTAAAATGTTCAAAAATTGAGAGCCAAATTAAAAAAAAAAAAAAAGAAACAGCAATCAAATTCACAATAGCCACACACACACACAAAAAAATACCTAGAAATACATCTAACCAAGGAGGAAAAAGATCTCTACAAGCAAAACTACAAAAAACTGCTGAAAGAAATCAGTGATGACACAAACAAATGAAAAAATATTCCATGTTCATGGATTGGAAGAATCGGTATCCTTAAAATGGCCATATTGCCCAAAGCAATCTACAGATTCAACACCGTTCCTATAAAATTAGCAACATCATTTTTCACAGTATTAAGAAAAACTATTCTAAAATTCAGATGGAACAAAAAAGAGTTCAAATAACTAAATTAATCCTAGGCAAAAAGAACAAAGCAGGATGGATTACATTATCAAAATGCAAACTACCTTACAAAGTTACAGTAACCAAAATAGCATGGTGCTGGTACTAAAACAGACACATAGTCTAATGGAAGAGAATAGAGAACTCAGAAAAAAAAAAAAAAGCCACACACCACAACTACCTAATCTTTTACAAAGTCTACAAAAATACACTATAAGGAAAGGACTCTCTATTCAATAAATGATGTTGCAATAACTGGCTAACTATATGCAGAAGAATGAAACTAGACTCCTACTTTTCAATCTTGTATACTTGTACATATACAAGAATTAACTCAAAGTGGATTAAAGATTTAAAAGTAAAATCTTGAACTATGAAAATCCTATAAGAAAACCCAGGAAACACTATGTTGAACATCAGCCTTGGCAAATAATTGATGATTAAGTCCTCAAAAACAATCACAACAAAAACAAAAATTACCAAGTGGATCAAATTAAATTATAGAGCTTTTGCACAGTGAAAGAAACTAACAGAGTATATTAGTTTGTTCTCACATTGCTAATAAAGACATACCCAACACTGGGTAATTTATAAAGGAAAGAGGTTCAATGGATTAACAGTTCCACATAGATAGGGAGGCCTCACAATCATGGCAGAAAGCAAGAGAGAGTCAAAGGCACGTCTTACATGCTGGCAGGCAAGAGAGTGCTTGTTCAGGTGAATTCTCCTTTATGAAACCGTGAGATCTTGCGACACTTATTTACTACCACAAGAACAGTATGGGGGAAACTGCCCCCATGATTCAGTTATCTCCACCTGTCCCCAACCCTTGACATGTGGGGATTATTACAATTCAAGGTGAGATATGGGTGAGGACACAATGAAACTGTATCACAGGGTAAGCAGACAATCTACAGAATTGTAGAAAATATTCACAAATTTTGAATCTGACAAAGATCTAATATCCAGAATCTACAAGGAACTTGAATCAACTAATAAAAAAAATAACATTAGTAAAGGACATGAACAGACACTTCTCAAAGAAGACATGCAAGCAGCTAACAAGTATATAAAAAAAATGCTCAAAATCTCTAATCATCAAATAAATACAAATCAAATCAAAACAACAATGAAATACCACCTCTTATGAGTCAGAATGGCTTTTATTAAATGGGCAAAAAACAACTGTTGGTGAGGCTGCAGAGAAACAGGAATGCTTATGCGCTGTTGGTTGGGACATTAACTTAATTCAACCACTGTAGAAAGCGGTTTAGAGATTTCTCAAAGAGCTAAAAATAGAACTATCATTCCACCCAGCAGTCACATTACTGGGTATTTACCCAAAGGAAAAGAAATTGTTCTACCAAAAAGACACACACTCATATGTCCATTGCAGCACTATTCACAATAGCAAAGACCTGGAATCAACCTAGGTGCCCATCAGTAGTGGACTGGATAAAGAAAATGTGGTACATACACACCATGAGACACTACACCATCATATAAAAGAATAAAATTGGGCCAGGCTCGGTGGTTCATGCCTGTAATCCCAACACTTTGGGAGGCCAAGGCAGGTGGATCACCTAAGGTCAGGAGTTCGAGACCACCCTGGCCAACATGGTGAAAACTAGTCTTTACTAAAAATACAAAAATTAGCCAGTTGTGGTGGTGGGTGCCTGTAATCCCAGCTACTCAGGAGGCTGAGGCAGGAGAATCACTTGAAATGAAGAGGTAGAAGTTGCAGTGAGCTAAAGTCATGCCACTTCTTCACACCAGCCTAGGTGACAGAGTGAGACTCTGTCTCAAAAAAAAAAAAAAAAAAGAGATAATGAAATCATGTCCTTCGCAGCAACATGGATAGAGCTGGAGGCCATTATCCTAAGTAAATTAACATAGAAACAGAAAACGAAATACCACAGGTTTTCACTTTTAAATGGGAGCTAACCATTGGACATACATGACCATAAACATGACAACAGTACACACTGGGTACTATAAAAGCTGGGAGGGAAGAAGGGGTGCCAGGGTTGAAAAACTACCTATTGGATGCTATGCTCACTACTTGGGTGACAGATCCAATCGTATTACAAACCTCAGCATCGTGCAATATATCCCTGTATCAAAACTGGACATGTACCCCCTGAAACTAAAGTTGAAATTTTAAAAAGTAATAAAAGAAAAGAAAACTTAATCAGATGTCTTCCTTAATAACAGGCTACATTAGAATATTATGTGGGAATGGAATTTAGGCATCAAAAGCAATCAATGAAAAAACATGATCTGCAACTACTAATTTTCATTGCAAAAATGGTGTCATTCCAGATGAGTAATTAATTTTTACTAGGAGAAAGGTTTGTATAAAAAAAATTTCCTCTTTAATAAAACATGATTAATTGATACTTTCTCAAATTGCAAATGGTAAAGATTGTGTTTTATACTTTTTATAGACTCAGAAAAGAAGAACATAAATATATTCTAATAGTCAAAATATTAAGCATTTTTTAAGATATAGCTTTTAAAAATTATTCTAAATCTGAAAGAACAAGAGCTTAGAAAACAGTTTTATTAGTGGAGTTCTAAAGGACTACTATTAAGCAATATTACCAACAAATTGATATCTTAAAAGTAAAATATATTTAATATTTTTAGTATAATTTATACAGCAGTAATAATCACACCAAAATGAACTAAAGTCCTTTTATTTTCTGCTTTTCTCTTATTGTTTTCTCATCTTTATACTTTATTACCAAATATAAGTGGTGTACTTCAAGGAAGGGAATAATTTTTCTAATATATATTAAGAGTCTGAAGTGTAAATCTAAAAATAATTTCAGACACTCTACCTTTATTCCTAATAACTATCTAACTAGTCATTAGGAATAAAGCACAATGTTAGTGAGATCATTTTTCATTATTTCTGTGCATCTATAAAATAACTATTTAATAAGAATCATCTCATTTAACAAAATTAAACAAGAAATATTTTACTTACTCCCAAGGTACATGTAATTTCTCCTCAGTTAACTTTTTCTCATGAACAAGTACTTTATTTGTACTTTTTCAAAATAAGAAGCTGTAAAGCAAACTAGTCTCAATGGACTGGCTGAAAAAGAGTATCTGGTAAATCTATACAAAAGGGGGAGGTTCCAAGATGGCCAAACAGGAACAGCTCCAGTCTGCAGCTTCCAGCATGAATGACGCAGAGACAGGTGATTTCTGCATTTCCAACTGAGGTACCAGGTTCATCTCACTGGGACTTGTCAGACAGTGGGTGCAGCCCACGGAGCAGAGCGAGGCATCACCTCACCCAGGAAGCACAAGGGGTCAGGGAATTCCCTTTCCTAGCAAAGGGAAGCTGTGACAGACAGTACCTGGAAAATTGGGACACTCTCACCCTAATACCACACTTTTCCAACAGACTTAGCAAATGGCACACCAGGAGATTATATCCTGTGGCTGGCTAGGAGGGTCCCATGCCCAAGGAGCCTTGCTTACTGCTATCACAGCAGTCTGAGCTTGAACTGCAAGGTGGCAGCAAGGGTGAGGGACGGGCATCTGCCATTGCTGAGGGTTGAGTAGATAAACAAAGCCATCTGGAATCTCAAACTGGGTGGAGTCCACCACAGCTCAAGGAGGCCTGACTGCCTCTGTAGACTCCACCCCTGGGAGCAGGGCATAGCTGAACAAAAGGCAGCAGAAACTTCTGCAGACTTAAACATCCCAGTCTGACAGCTTTGAAGAGAGTAGTAGGGTTTTCCCAGTATGGAGTTTGAGATCTGAGAACGGACAGACTGCCTCCTCAAGTGGGTCCCTGACCCCCGAGTTGCCTAACTGGGAGGCACCTCCCAGTAGGGGCCAACTGACACCTCATCCGGCCAGGTGCCCCTCTGAGACAAAGCTTTGAGATAAAGGATCAGGCAGCAACATCTGCCATTCTGCAATATTTGCTGTTTTGCAGCCTCTGCTGGAGATACTCAGGCAAACAGGGTCTGGAGTGGACCTCCAGTAAACTCCAACAGACCTGTAGCTGAGGGTCCTGACTGTTAGAAGGAAAACTAACAAACAGAATGGACATCCACACCAAAACCCCATCTGTATGTCACCATCATAAAAGACCAAACGTTGATAAAACCACAAAGATGGAGAGAAACCAGAGCAGAAAAGCTGAACATTCTAAAAATGAGAGTATCTCTTCTCCTCCAGAGGAATGCAGCTCCTCGCCAGCCACGGAACAAAGTTGGACAGGGAATGACTTTGACAAGCTGAGAGAAGAAGGCTTCAGAAGACTGGTAATAACAAACTTCTCTGAGTGAAAGGAGGATATTCAAACCCATTGCAATTAAGCTAAAAACCTTGAAAAAAGATTAGACTAATGGCTAACTAGAATAAACAGTATAGAGAAGTCCTTAAATGACCTGATGGAGCTGAAAACTATGGCGCGAGAACTACGTGATGCATGCTTCAGTAGCCAATTTGATCAAGTGGAAGAAAGGGTACCAGTGATTGCAGATCAAATGAATGAAATGATGCAAGAAGAGAAGTTTAGAGAAAAAAGAGTAAAAAGAAATGGACAAAGCCTCCAAGAAATATGGGACTATGTGAAAAGACCAAATCTACGTCTGATTGGTGTACCTGAAACTGATGGGGAGAATGGAACTAAGTTGAAAAACACTCTTCAGGATATTATCCAAGAGAACTTCCCCAACCTAGCGAGGCAGGCCAATATTCAAATTCAGGAAATACAGAGAATGCCACAAAGATACTCCTCGAGAAGAGCAACTCCAAGACATATAATTGTCAGATTCACCAAAGTTAAAATGAAGGAAAAAATGTTGAGGGCAGCCAGAGAGAAAGGTCAGGTTACCGACAAAGGGAAGCCCATCAGACTAACTACACATCTCTTGGCAGAAACTCTACAAGCCAGAAGAGAGTGGGAGCCAATATTCGACATTCTTAAAGAAAGAATTTTCAAACAAGAATTTCATATCCAGCCAAACTAAGCTTCATAAGTGAAGAAGAAATAAAATCCTTTACAAACAAATGCTGAGAGATTTTCTCACCACCAGGCCTGCCTTACAAGAGCTTCCGAAGGAAACACTAAACATGGAAAGGAACAACCTGTATCAGCCACTGCAAAAACATGCCAAATTGTAAAGAACATCAATGCTAGGAAGAAACTACATCAACTAACACGCAAAATAACCAGCTAACATCATAATGACAGTATCAAATTCACAAAAAACAATATTAACCTTAAATGTAAAAGGGCTAAATGCTCCAATTAGAAGACACAGACTGGCAAATTGGATTAAGAGTCAAGACCCATCAGTGTGCTGTATTCAAGAGACCCATCTCACAGGCAGAGACACGCATAGGCTCAAAATAAAGGGATGGAGGAAGACCTACCAAGCAAATAGAAAACAAAAAAAAAGCAGGGGTTGCAATCCTAGTCTCTGAAAAAACACACTTTAAACCAATAAATATCAAAAGAGACAAAGAAGGCCATTGCATAATAGTAAAGGAATCTATTCAGCAAAAATAGCTAACTATACTAAACATATATGAACCCAATAAAGGAGGTCCCAGATTCATAAAGCAAGTCCTTAGAGACCCACAAAAAGACTTAGACTCACACACAATAATAATGGGAGACTTTAACACTCCACTGTCAACATTAGACAGATCAACAAGACAGAAAGTTAAGAATGATATACAAGAATTGAACTCAGCTCTGCACCAAGCAGACCTAATAGACATCTACAGAAATCTCCACTCCTAATCAACAGAATATACATTCTTTTCAGCACTACATCACACTTATTCCAAAACTGATCACAAAGTTGGAAGTAAAGCACTCCTCAGCAAATATAAAAGAACAGAAATCACAACAAACTGTCTCTCAGACCACAGTGCAATCAAACTAGAACTCACTCAAAACCACACAAACACATGGAAATGGAAAAACCTGCTAATGAATGACTACTGGGTATATAACAAAATGAAGGCAGAAATAAAGATGTTCTTTGAAACCAATGAGAACAAAGACACAATGTATCAGAATCTCTGGGACACATTTAAAGTAGTGTGTAGAGGGAAATTTATAGCACCAAGTGCCCACAAGTGAAAGCAGGAAAGCTCTAAAATTGACACCCTAACATCACAATTAAAAGAACTAGAGAAGCAAGAGCAAACACATTCAAAACCTAGCAGAAGGCAAGAAATAACTAAGATCAGAGCAGAACTGAGGGAGATAGAGACACACAAAAAAAACCCTTCAAAAAATCAGTGAATCCAGGAGCTGATTTTTTGAAAAGATCAACAAAATTGAGAGACCACTAGCAAGACTAATAAAGAAGAAAAGAGAGAAGAATCAAATAGATGCAATAAAAAATGATAAAGGGGATATCACCACCGACCCCAAGGAAATACAAACTACCATCAGAGAACACTATAAACACCTCTACGCAAATAAACTAGAAAATCTAGAAGAAATGGATAAATACACCCTCCCAAGACTAAATCAGGAAGAAGTTGAATCCCTGAATAGATCAATAACAGGTTCTGAAATTGAGGCAATAATTTATAGCCTACCAACCAAAAAAGTCCAGAACCAGATGGATTTACCACTGAATTCTACCAGAGGTACAAAGAGGAGCATGTACTATTCCTTCTGAAACTACTCCAATCAGTAGAAAAAGAGGGACTCCTACCTAATTGATTTTATGAAGCCAATGTCATCCTGATACCAAAGCCTGGTACAGACACAACAACAAAAAATAGAATTTTAGACCAATATCCCTGATGAACATCAATGCAAAAATACTGAAAAAAAATACTGGCAAACCAAATCCAGCAGCCCATCAAAAGTCTTATCCACCATGATCAAGCTGGCTTCATCCCTGGGATGCAAGGCTGGTTCAACATACACAAATCAATAAATGTAATCCAGCATATAAACACAACCAAAGACAAAAACCACACGATTATCTCAATAGATGCCAAAAAGGCCTTTGACAAAGTTCAACAGCCCTTCATGCCAAAAACTCTCAATAAATTAGGTATTGATGGGAAGTATCTCACAATAATAAGAGCTATTTATGACAGACCCACAGCCAATATCATACTGAATGGGCAAAAAGTGGAAGCATTCCCTTTGAAAACTGGCACAAGACAGGGATGCCCTTTCTCACCACTCCTATTCAACATAATGTTGGAAGTTCTGGCCAGGGCAATCAGGCAAGAGAAAGAAATAAAGGGTATTTAATTAGGAAAAGAAGAAGTCAGATTGTCTCTGTTTGCAGATAACATGATTGTATATTTAGAATACCCCATTGTCTCAGCCCAAAATCTCCTTAAGCTGACAAGCAACTTCAGCAAAGTCTCAGGATACAAAATCAAAATGCAAAAATCACAAGCTTTCCTATACACCAATAACAGACAAATAGAGAGCCAAATCATGACTGAACTCCATTCACAATTGCTTCAAAGAGAGTAAAATACCTAGGAATCCAATTTACAAGGGATGTGAAGGACCTCTTGAGGGAGAACTACAAACCACTGCTCAACAAAATAAAAGAGGACCCAAACAAATTGAAGAACATTCCATGCTCATAGATAGGAAGAATTAATATCATGAACATGGCCATATTGCCCAAGGTCATTTATAGATTCAACGCCATTCCCATCAAGCTACCAATGACTTTCTCTTCAGAAATGGAAAAAAAAAAAAAAAGAAAACTACTTTAAAGTTCATATGGAACCAAAAAAGAGCCTGCATTTCCAAGACAATCCTAAACCAAAAGAACAAAGCTGGACGTATCACGCTACCAGACTTCAAAATATACTACAAGGCTACAGTAACCAAAACAGCATGGTACTGTACCAAAACATAGATATAGACTAATGGAACAGAATAAAGCCCTCAGAAATAATACCACACATCTACAACCATCTGATCTTTGACAAACCTGACAAAAACAAGAAACGGAGAAAGGATTCCCTATTTAATAAATGCTGCTAGGACAACTGGCTAGCCATATGTAGAAAGCTGAAACTGAATCCCTTCCTTACATCTTATACAAAAATTAATTCCAGATGGATTAAAGACTTAAATGTTAGACCTAAAACCATAAAAACACTAGAAGAAAACCTAGGCAATACCAGTCAGGACATAGGCATGGGCAAGGACTTCATGACTAAAACACCAAAAGCAATGGCAACAAAACCAAAATTGACACATGGGATCTAATTAAACTAAAGAACTTCTGCACAGCAAAAGAAACTACCATTAGAGTGAACAGGCAACATGCAGAATGGGAGAAAATTTTTACAATCTACCCGTCTGACAAAGGGCTAATATCCAGAGTCTACAAAGAACTTAAACAAATTTACAAGAAAAAGTCAAACAAACCCATCAAAAAGTGGGCAAAGATATGAACAGACACTTCTCAAAAGAAGATATTTATGCAGCCAACAGACACATGCAAAAATGCTCAGCATAACTGGCCATCAGAGAAATGCAAATCAAAACCACAATGAGATACCATCTCACACTACTTAGAAAGGTCATCATTGAAAAGTCAGGAAACAACAGGTGCTGGAGAGGATGTGGAGAAACAGGAACACTTTTACATTGTTGGTGGGACTGTAAACTAGTTCAACCATTGTGGAAGACAGTGTGGCGATTCCTCAAGAATCTAGAACTAGAAAGACCATTTGACCAAGCCATCCCATTACTGGGCATATGCCCAAGGGATTATAAATCATGCTTAAAGACACATGCATGCATATGTTTATTGCAGCACTATTCACAATAGCAAAGACTTGGAACCAACCCAAATGTCCATCAGTGATGGACTGATTTAAGAAAATACGGCACATATGCACCATGGAATAGTATGCAGCCATACAAAACGATGAGTTCATCTCCTTTATAGGGACATGGATGAAGCTAGAAACCATCATTCTGAGCAAACCATCATAAGGACAGAAAACCAAACACTGCATGTTCTCAGTCATAGGTGGGAGTTGAACAATGTAAACACTTGGACACAGGGTGGAGAACATCACACAATGGGGCCTGTCATGGGGTGGAGGGGAGCAGGGAGGGATAGCATTAGGAGATATACCTAATGTAAATGACGAGTTAATGGGCGCAGCACACCAACGTGGCACATGTATACATATGTAACCAACCTGCAGGTTGTGCACATGTACACTAGAACCTAAAGTATAATAAAGAAAAAAAAAAAGAAAAGAAAAAATCTATACAAAAAGGTTTCAGGGAATCAACTGGTATTGCTTTTATTTTTAATCATTGTTCTTTTTTTGGTTACAAATGTATATTAGACACTAGATAAGTGTTTGACATAATTTCCAAAATTTAATTTTCTAGATTTCACATGTCAGCTCTACTCTTAAGTGTTATCACAAGTATTTGTGATATTTTATGTGCATTTTGCTGTGGGTGTGAAAGATAGCTTTTTATTAATCAGAACACTTCAGGACTCCAACACTCTACTCCTGCAAAGTTTCGAAATACAATGACTACGTTTGTCCCCTTCTCTGCATCACACTACCTCTTGTATGTTTTTTTCTATTTGTTTCAATATCTGCTAAGAGAAAAGTGCAAATCTCAGTGCACTTAGAAATAATAAAGTCTCTTATTCTAATTTGATTCTTTTATAAATTGAGAAAAATCAGTCCTCAAATTGTTTTTCTGAGGAAGAATGTAGCAAAATACTCAGCACAAAAAAGACGATAAGTGGTATTTAAATAGTAAAAATAAGGAATCAATCTCGTTTCCCATCAATGGTGGACTGGATAAAAAAAAAAAATGTGGTACATATATACCTTGGAATACTATGCAATCATAAAAAATAATGAAAACATCATGTCTACTGCAGCAACATAGATTCAGCAGGAGGTCATTATTCTAAATAAATTAACCCAAGAGCAGAAAACCGAATACCACGTTTTTACTTATAAGCGGAGCTAAACACTGAGTACTCAGGGACATAAAGATGGCAACAACAGACACTAGGGACTACTTGAGCAAAGAGGAAGGGAGAGGGACAAGTGTTGAAAAGCTACCTATGGTGTACTATGCTCACCACCTGTGTGACAGATCATTCATAGCCCAAACCTCAGCATCATGCCATATGTCCACGTAACTAACCTGCAATGTATCCCCAGAATCTAAAATAAAGGTAGAATTTATTTTTTAAGAAAGAGTTTTTGTCAACATTTGTATAATTACTATTTAAAGTGAATTTTTGAATTCCCTATTAAGTTAGGGTTTTTGGTTTTAGGGAAAGCTACCAAGTTTAAATTTTTAAATTATAAAATCAAATTATTTCAGTACAAATGTGTGTGTCATAGCCAGTAAAAATGAAGAGAGAACCTCAGTTTCTCTCATATTGTATAAGTAGGCATAGTTACAAAAAAATAAGAACTGTGATTCACAAGTAGTTTTGTAAAAACAAAATAAGTCAAAATGAATAAATAGATTTTGATAAACAAAACTTATCTTTATCAAATATCGGTGATATTTCACATGGGGTAAAATTTGAATAAATTCATACTTTTCATTTTTTCTACATACATCTTATAATACTATTTCACAGTTTAAATATAAGATATCCATTACATTCAGAAAACACAAAGAATTCTCCTAATGTTGGGGAACTTACTTTTTATACATACTTATACATTAAATAGTATTGAAAAGAAAGATTTTAGGGTATCCATTGCAGGTCAGGATGGGAGATAGAAAAGATTAGAATTCTGGGTAAAAGAATTTAAAGATGTTCACAGGATGATGATAACATAGCAAAGTAAACAGGCAATTAAAGCAGATGACTGTAATTGCTAATAGAGAATATTAACTGTCAGTCCACACATCTTTGAAGGAAACAACTCCAACAAAGAGGGTAGGATGAGGATGAGGGAGGAGAGGACACTGTAGAGAAAGGAAAAAACACTGGCAAATGTGTGAAGTGTGAAGAGTAGTGTTTAAATTGATGAACTGCAAGATGTTCAGTGTAGTTGCTGCAAGAAGTTGATGTGAGATAGGGGTAGATGACGGGACTGGAAGGTTCAGAGACATTAGAGGAGCAATTTGGATGATAAAACATTTGGATTTGAAATACAAGAAAATAAGGATTTGGAAACTAAAATCTTTTACTGTGACCAATATAACACCACATACTTTTGTATGTCAATAAATATAGGTGATAAGAATAAAATTTTAATGTCTGGCAACATAATGTATGTATGTCATTACCCCAGCAGTTAAGCCATTCAATTATTTACACATATGATTCACGTTTATACAAATATACTCATGATTCACAAGACCATCAAATATAGATTAGTTAGAAGATATTTTTAAAAAATACACTTACAGGGAAGTTGTGAAAATAATATAACCAACTCCCTTCATGCAGCACCCAGGTTCCCTACTTGTGAATATTTTAGCCATATATGTTTAATACTTTTCCTTTCCTTCCCTCTCTCTCACCCAACTTTTTTCTTCTGTCTCTCTGCTTTTTCTTTTGTGTATAGGTGTTCATATGTGTGTGTGCAGGTGTCTGTGCATCTAATATTTCTTAATAAATCAGCTGAATGTAAGTTGCAGATAAGTTCATACCACCCCTAAAAATTTGTGTCAATTTCCTAAGTTGAAAGGATACTCTGCCATACTGCAATAAATCATCTAAATCAGCAAATGAACATCAAAAACAATTCCACCCTCTAGAATACCATTTATCACAGTGACTCCATTCAAATTTTCACAATTATTCCAATAATTTCCTTTGTAGACAGTTTTTTCTTCTGGTCTAGGATCCATTTTTTTTTTTTGGTCATGTCTTTTTAGTCTTTTTCAACTGTAAGCAGTTCCTGAATCTTACCTTTCCTTTGTGACTGTAACACGTTTTTAAGAGCATGGACAGTTAGCTTACAGAATGCCCTTCAGCTTGAATTTATCTAATATTTCTTTACAATTAGTTTTAGATTCTGTACTTTCATCACAGATATTAAAAATATGTTGACTTGTCCCATTACTAGTGATATTTCATTAAGATTATGGCTTCAACCATCACTGCAAAGTTACTGTTTTTTCTTTTGTAGTCAGCAAGTAGGGGGGAAATTAAGTAGGAAGAGCTTTTTTTTTTTTTTTTTTCCTTTAAGACAGAGTATCTCTCTGTCGCCAGGCTGGAGTGGAGTGGTGCGATCTTGGCTCACTGCAACCTCTGCCTCCCAGGTTCACACAATTCTCCTGCCTCAGCCTCCCAAGTAGCTGGGACTACAGGCATGTGCCACCACACCCACTAATTTTTGTATTTTTAGTAGAGACAGGGCTGCCCACCTCGGCCTCCCAAAGTACTGGGATTACAGGCGTGAGCCACCGCACCCGACCAGGAGGAATATTTTAAGACTGAAAATACTCCTTTCTCAACAAATTTTCAGTGTCTAATTTTAACATCCATTGAAGATTGTTGTCTGAATCAATTGCTGTTGTGATGGCCACTAAATGGTGAATTTCTTGTTCCTACATTTATTAGTTGAAATTTTACTATAAGGAATAATTTTCCACTCTCCCCATTTATTTGCTTAATATTTGTCTCTTTGTATCAGTATGAACTCAAGAATTCCTATTTTATTCAGTATGTTAGAATCTGTTTAATTTGTTATTACCAGTATTTAATTTGATGCTCAAAGTATCCTAGATTATCTGAAGATTCTTTTCTTTTTTTTTTTTTTTTTTGTTGTGGAGACAGGGTCTTGCTGTGTTGCCCAGACTGGAGTGAAATGTTGCAGGAGTGCAGTAGCGTGAGTGGCATGATCATAGCTCACTGTAACCTAGAATCCTAGGCTGAAGTGATCCTTTCACCTCAGCCTCCCAAGTACCTAGGACTACAGGCACGGGTCACTACATCCCAATAATATTTTTATTTTTATTTTTTATTTTTTTGTAGACACAGCATCTGTCTATGTTATCCAGTCTGGTCTCTAACTCCTGGCCTCAAGGGATCCTCCTAATTCTGGGTGAAGATTCTGAAAGCTGGATTCCACGTTTTATTTTTTGAGCACTACTTTTTTTTTTTTTTTTTTTTTTTTGAGACAGAATCTTGCTCTGTTGCCCAGGCTGTAGTACAGTGGCACGATCTCAGCTCACTGCAAACTCTGCCTCCTGGGTCTAAGCAATTCTTCTGCCCCAGCCTCCCAAGTAGCTGGGATTATAGATATGTGCCACCTTGTCTGGCTAATTTTTGTATTTTTAGTAGAGATGGGGTTTTATCATGTTGATCAGACTCATCTCGAACTCCTGACCTCGTGATCTGCCTGCCTTGGCCTCCCACAGGGCTGGGATTACAGGCGTGAGCCATCATGCTGGCAAACTCTACTTTATAAAGCAAAATACTTTAGGCTCGTCTTAAACTTTCATTGCCCCATCCGTGTAACCAGAAATTATTCTAAGAGCCCTGTTGTTTTTTAGTAAATAATGGTATTTAAAATTTGGGTGTTTGGTGGAATTACTGCTTCTGGAATGTAATTGCTTCTTGTCCTTCTCAAAAGACATAGTTAGGAAATATATGTGTTATGAGCACCCACACATATACATTATTCTATCATCTATCTATCCATCTATCTATCTATCACCTTTCAGAAATTAAAAGTTCATACCAATGCCTCTAAGTCCAATTCAATACTAGAGGTGTCAACCTACCTTCACTATTTCCATATTTTAAAATTTCTTCTCTAACAGGGAGTAATCAGATGCCCATTATGGTAAATATATTTACTCATTTGCTGACTTCCTATGTAATCAATATCTGACTTCATGAACTCCTTCCTCATCCGAATGACTCCTCTGTCCCACAGACAATCATAGCACCTTCCGAACCCTGAATTCTTTTTGTTCCTACCTCACCAGACTCTATTTCAAAGGAATGAAAGAAAAACGAAAGAAAACAGAAGAAAAAGCAAAAGAAAGGAAGGAAAAGGGAAGAGAAAGGGGCAGGAAGAGAAGGGAAGGGAAGAAAAGATAAAGGAATCAATGAATATTATTTAAAGAAGAGAAGGTGAGAATAAAAGACAAGGAAAAGAACACACTAAAACAAAAGTTTTTAGTTGGAAAACAACATTCAGGACTCTTCAGTCTTTTAAATACTATTCAAAAATGTGTCATTTAGCTTCCCTATGCTAATGAATTTGTTTCAAACATAAATAAAGTCCTGACAAAATCAAACAGCAAGGATTATATCCCGAGGAAGTCAGATCTACAGTCTGTTAGGAAGAAATATTATTATGATAAATATTTCATATTGCTTGTTGACGTTATGAAAATGCAGAGTAAGGAATCATAAGTCTCTGAGAGATCATATATTTTAAGATTAAGGACAGGTTTTTTATTCCATCCTTACATTTGAATTTGTCTGTTCTAATCTGAAAGTTATGTTTCAGCTTAAATGTTACTACTTTATAAAACTTTTCTAATACTTCAAAAATATTTAGATGCTGTTTTAAAATAAGCATCCAAATCTAGTAGTTAACCCAAAATAAGACAGACTGTAATTGCTCACATATGTCTGCTTCACTTGACTGTGAACTCCTTGAAGGGAGGGATGTTCATCTCATTCATTTTTGTATTGCAACCAGCAGAGGGCTTGGAAAATAAAAGGTGTTTGGTAATTCTATCTGCAGAATTAACAAATACATTCTTCAGATCTCATTTTAATTGCAGCGCAATTGTGAAATAAATCTGGAGTCCAGAGAGTTTTCCAATGCTGTGATATTAGCACTTGCATATCCCAGTGTCAATTTCCTAATTTAGATGCAGCGCTGCATTTTTCATGTTTACATTGATGCCCTCTGTGACCTTTTGTTCACCTTCACAGTCCTTATTCATCTTATATTTGTATGGGTTTTTATTGATTTCCTAAATTAATTAACTCTGCACTAGTCACCCTTGAACTCTATCTTATTTATAGTCACCAACGTCATTTGAACTATGAAAAATTCATTTATTTAATAGAACAACAAGCCAATTTAAACTTCTGCCATTTTCAGAAATGGTGAATATATTCTTTATTCATTTTCTATGTCTATGTGTAAGATATCAGAGTGTACTGGGCCTTCAATTTGAGAGGAATCTGGAGTTGTTATTCTAAATCTAACTATGCTGTCTGAAAAGCTCAGGTAACTTATCTTTTTTAATCTTTAAAACTATAGATAATCTAGATGTCATCATCTTCATTTTGAAGTTAAGGTATATAAGCTCAGAGATTTTCGATGATTCATTCAAAATCACACAGCCAGCAAGCAGAGGAATGGCTACTCTACCTCTGTGCATCAACTCTGTGTCACATACCTTTCACTATTTCATGCCATTGTTCTCCCCAGCTTTTTTCTTTGAAATAGCTCAGAAAAGTTGAAAGACTAGTCCAATGATTATTGAGAGATTCTTCATCTAGATTCACCAGTTGTTACTGTTTGCTTTATCTACCTCTGCATGTGATTCTTTTTATAATGCACATACTATCTATCTATCTCATCTAGATGAATAGATTGATAAATAGATTCATATATATTAATTATGTATACACACAGATTTTTTTCTTTTAATGAGCTATCTGAAATTAGTTTTACACATTTGACACTTCACAATTAAATAATGCAGCATGTGTCGCCTGATAACAAAGGTATTATATACTGCATGTACACACATCACCTATGTAGCAGTCTTGCTACAAATGTTTAGCCTGATTGAAGCAATGAGGAAACTATAAGACACAACCAGGTTGATGGGTGTTCTATACAACAACAGTGTGGAATCTTCCAAAATATTAGCATCATAGAATCCAAAAACAAAGAGAGGAGGATTGTTCTAGATTAAGGGGGACAAAATTACCTGAAAACTACAAACAGTACAACATTCTTAATTTGATCCTATATTGAAGGAATAAAATAAAATAAAACCATCTATGAATGACACTTTCAGAACAGTTGGAAAAATGTAACTATGGGTAGCATATTAGATACCAGTCATCTGTTATTTATACCATTTTTTTTTTGAACCAAAATAATAAGTGTATCTGGAACGTTGTTTTCTCTAAAATCTGTATACATATTCAGATCCACAGAATTATATTTTTGGAAGTTTTCTCTCATATACATGCATACAAATACAGATCCACATGAATTACATGTTTTTATTCTTTTTATAAACATAGTATGAGAACTCCTATAGCTGTTTTCACTAGGTATCAAAGTTTTAGATGTAGTAACGGGAAAAAATACATATACAAATGTTTTAACCTAGATAATATGTTTAATTAAAAATAAGTGAAAGTAATTCAAATTTGTCTCATGTACAGATCTTGAACTAGTTATTATTACCACTGCATTTTATGTAAGATAATTGGTTATTTCCTTCCTGATAGTAGAACAGTTGGAGATTACTTCTCTCACTATATGTAACACTTAAAAAAAATCAGATACTTAATCATAAACCACACAAGCCTTTAAAAGGAGTTGAGATGTATGAGTTAATTGAGATCATCAAATATATCAAATATACTTTGTGGCTAGTACGCCATGTATGTAACTTTTAATTACATAAAATATTTTATTATATAAAGAAGAAAGGCTATATAAGAGAGGAAAAGATGACCATGAGGATGAAGAAGGAGAGAAACTACAAAGAATAATGGTGAATAAAACAGATCACTCTCACATATACTTAGAACTGAGTAGGACCTGGTCAGGTAAAAAACAATTTCCTTCATTATCTAGAAACAATAGAGAATACAATGACATTTAGGTGTAAGTTGGAGAGCTTATAAGTTCAAATTGAAAGACAATGTAAATGTTGGTTATTACACTTAAAAATAGTCCATTGAAATAAGCTGTACTTTGCTCCTGCAACATTAATTTCTGTTTTTAAAATAATATATAAAAATAAGTCATTCAGAGTTTACTTTTTAAAATATTTTTTCTCCAAATCTGCTGACATAGGGTCTGATAATTATTTTAATTGATTGAAATTCAATTTAAATATAATAGACACAGCTACAGTACCTCTTACTGCAGGCATTCCCTTTATATTAGAGCTTGTTTTTCTTAAATAATACATATTTAAAATTGTATATTAAAATATATACCTAAGAAGAGGCAGAGATCTATTTATATGATCCATAGCCTTTAATACAATAATTCATAAAACACTTCTTCAACCAATTTGGAGACATATGGAAAAAAATACAACATATACAGATGAAATTCACTTCTTAGAGAAAACTTTATGTCCAGAACTTGAAAATTCCTAATCAATACAGGGCCTGGGTACATTTTGCCACCTAGATGGAATGAAACAAAATAATTTATTTTCTCAAGGTAGAAATCAGCATATTTCTAGGCTGATAGAAATAATTTCTCCTATTTTTACAGAATAGAATAATTTATTGGCTCAGTTAATAATGTTGCTAAGTTTGTTTCCAGCACTATAGTTATCTCTGTCTTTTTCCCACTCTGTGTGTCCAAGAGACCTTTGGTAATGGCTGTGTTTCATTTCAAATTCTTCTTTAACTCACCTCTCTCTGTAGGCATTCTTATTTTGGTTCCATGGCTTAGTTTAAGTTTCCATTATATGTTACATATTATTGCATTACATTTTTCTTATCTCTCTGCTCCCAGTCTCTATCTTATGCCATCTAACTTATGCCAAATTCTATTTCCATAGTTAAATGTCTAAATTTCAGATCTTACCTTGTTACTTTCTGTCAGAATTCACTATCTAGATCTTTCCCCAACCTCTTTCTCTCTAACACAACCCTGATTTTGTTCAGGTATCAGGTGATAGCCTCATGTTGCGGGGATTCTAGGAATCATGATTCATCTAAGAACTGGTAATTCCATTTCCATATCTGGAATCATTTTCTGAGTGGGTTTATGAAAGGATTTTGGCCACTGAATCATAAGTTTTCTTATTTATTTACTTATCATTTTTAAGTTTTAGGATGCATGTGCCATTATCCTCAGCAAACTAACACAGACAGAAGTTTTATTACTGGGTAAAATTTCTAGGCGAAGCTCTTAATAAAAAACATGGGAAAAACCTTTGATCCTTCCTTTGGGTACTGTTTGAAAATGTGATGCTTGAAATTTGGCTATCTAGAAATTATAAGGAGAAACAAATGTAGAGAAATAGAGTTGAAGCCATGCTTTCACTGAGTGGTTGAATTCACCATCCCTGAATCTACCTTATCACTATAGCTTCTTGTTATGTGAGATAATGGATGTCCTAATTTTTCTTTCAGTTAGGTCTTCTGTTAGTTGATACATAAATAAATTATACTATTCAGAATTCCCAATGTTTTCCCTAGTTACCCACCTGAGAAAATTCACAATATTCAGCATAGAATGCAAGTCATCTTGAATGATCAGTCTTGCTCTAGTCTAACTGTATTTTTAGATGACCACTTTCCCCTTAGCCTGCTGTCACAGAGAACATTCAGAAACTCAGCCATAAGCCCTTTCACTCCTCTGTGTCTTCTGCATTGTAACTTGAGTGAACCATGCCTGCCAACTCACTTGCCTCACTCCGAGCTCTTTGGCCAACCCATATTGTCTGATTTTTGCCCTTAGGATTAGGAACAATCATAATTTCCTGATTTTGTTTTGCTTTGTATTAATTTCCAAAACAAACTATATATGTGTAATCTTAGCAATTACATCATGCATACACCTGTTATGTCCTCCAACTAGACCACTAGATTATAAATTGTTGTTGTTTAATGGGGAGTAGTTTTAGTTGAGAGGGAAGAAAATTCAAGAAATGACTGATAAAATGATGGGGTTTACACCTATCTGTCTTTGAAAACTGTGCAAATTATTTCCTTTTAAAGTTGAAGAAGAGAATGAAATTTAATGTAATAACCACTTGGAATGAAGGAAACTGTAATGATTATAAAAGGAGGGTGTAATGGGTTTAGTTTGTTTATTTTGTCTTTGCTGACACTGCAGAGAGAGGAGTTAGAGGCAGAAAGTGAAGGAAAAGATTAGGAAGAAACATGTGGGACCGGGCAGAAGCAGATTTAAGTGGAAGGTAACAATGAAAGTGTGAAATTCCTGCAGCAGACTCCTGATAACAGACATGGCATAGCTGACATCCACAGTGGCATGTGGGGGAGCAGCAGCAGGACTAACAGGATAAGGTTCATGGCTGAACACTTTAGACTCCCTGGGTATGCCAGAAATATGTTATAGGGGACTTTTGAAAAGGACTGAGCATCTGGGAGTGTCCCAGTGCAATGGAAATTTGAGCATGTATGCTAATGTGACCTTATTTGTCCCCAGAAGCAACAGCATTTTTGCCATTTGAGATACATCTATATTCCAACTCATCTATAACAACGCCTTACACCCAGTAGGCATGCAATAACTATGTGCTAGATTGAACCAAATAAATGTGCCTAAATCTTCTATTAGTCATCACCAATCAGTACATTCTTGGTTACCTTCCAGGAGGTAGAAATATTCTGAGTTGGAAAATATTGTATTAACTATAAAGCAGTTTTGCAAAATAAATACAATTGTATAATACTTAATAAAGGAATTGAGAAAATTTCTGTTTTATATTTTTCTTTTTCCAGGAGCAACAAGCATAAAAGGTAGTAAAAATAGTGAGGGCACTCAAAATCTCCAATTCATAGAGTTTTTAAAAAATTACCAGACTGCAAATGCAAATTTGTGCCTGCAACACTTTGCTGTCAAAATAAATTGATCTCTGTGTGAATGATAATACTTAAGCTTGTGGCCTTTCTGAGGAAATGCACCTGCAGCAGAATGACAAACGAGGGGAGGTGATTATTTGGCACATGGTCTCTACAGTTACAGGAACCTGTTTTGAAGTAGAAGTACAATCTCCTGAATAGTAGAACTGATTATATTTTTCAGGATCTCTCAATTCTATTTCATATATTTCCTGGACTTATTTTATCCATATAATGCCGTTGGTAATTTCTGAGTCACAGGCATTCAGAATTCTATCACTACCACAGGGATTTGTGGAGTATTTACAGATTCAAATTCTAAAGCACAGAGCTCTTTGGCCAACCATATTTCTCTGATTGTACTTTGTATGCGATGATACATAGTTCAGTTTGTTGCTGTCCAGGGATGCTGACAGAAATAGGGATGGAGTCAAATACAAAGAGCTCTTTCCCAACAGAGAATAAATTGTCTTTGTAATAAGGCATCTTCTTAGACATTGTTGCTTTTCTGGTTCTATTTGCCTCCTGGGTGGAAAAAAAAAAAATCCTGTCCACTTTAAGTTTCTGCATCCAGGCCCCATATCTTCAATCCCAGGTTTATTTTTTTTCTTTATTTTAATATATATTTTTGTTGAGTACTTGCTGTTAAGTACATAGTGTTATATAGTAAACAAATGTAGCATATCTGATCATCCCAAACTTGTCACAGAATAGTTGCTCTTATCTCAATTGACTAAGCTTTTCTTCAATAAAATTCACATGAAAATATCTATTCTCATCTGGTCCATTCTTTAACAGAATATGTAAAACATCTTTAAATAGTTTGTATGCTGCCATTCTAAATTATTACTATCTTATAACAAATCAAATGACATGAATTTTGTCTTATTTCAGGACCACATAACTTAATTCTTGCAAATTCTCTGACTTTCATGATTATGTATTTTATGATAAATAAGCTGAAGAAACATTTTTTCTAATTTAATGTGAAAACTGACACATATTTGGAAATTTTTATCATTATAGAATCATAAAAATCTATATATTATGGGCCTATATTACACACATACAGAGACAAATGGAGAGATAGAAGAAAGCATAAAAGGAAAAATACTGAAAGACAGACAGTCATTTAAGTTTGTGTTCTTTGTTGACGTTATGGTTGTGTTTCCTCTTCTAAATTTTCTAATTTTCTTGTGTAAGTAAAATAGGAAAATTAAAAAGTAGCCTTCTGCTCATCAGGGAGTTAACAGAGGCATCTTTAGTTGTTAAATCTTATGCATTTCATAAACTTATGAAAAATAAATTTACATTACTTTTATTATTAGAAAATGAGTCTTAAAACTTTATATACAAAAAATTTATCTCAGATAGAAATACACACATAAGTCTCATACTAATTTATCTATACCTTTTTCCCCTGTGAGTAATAACAATGAGTGTAAATCAAGTGTTCACATATTGGAATATACATTCAGTATATTTTCTTTTTTTTTTTTTTTTTTTTTTGAGATGGAGTCTCGCTCTGTCGCCCAGGCTGGAGTGCAGTGGCCGGATCTCAGCTCACTGCAAGCTCCGCCTCCCGCGTTTACGCCATTCTCCTGCCTCAGCCTCCCGAGTAGCTGGGACTACAGGCGCCCGCCACCTCGCCCGGCTAGTTTTTTGTATTTTTTTCAGTAGAGACGGGGTTTCACCGTATTAGCCAGGATGATCTCGATCTCCTGACCTCGCGATTCTCCCGTCTCAGCCTCCCAAAGTGCTGGGATTACAGGCTTGAGCCACCGCGCCCGGCCATTCGGTATATTTTCTATATAAAATTTCCACGAAAGCAAAATTTTTAATGGAGATATATATTTCATATATTCTTGGATTAAACCCAGTCTTTCATTAGGCCTGTAGTGATTTATTGAACCTGTGAAATTGAAATAAGCTTTTTAAAAGGCTAATTCTTGTGCCTGAGTTAAGTACACTTTTTTTGGTTTATGTTGGTAGTTTTAAATTTTTACAATTATATACAATAATTCTCATTTATTTCCTGTGTTAAAGTTGAAAATTTATACCCTTTTTCTACTTCATATTTATTTTCAAGATATAAAATAGGCATATTTTGGATGAATCCCCTGGGCTATGTTAAATCATGCATCGTTATGATACAACAGATGAATTTCTGAAATTTTTGTGTATGGCATTTAAAACAAAATCTATGTGTTTTGTAAAGGCATTAGGATACTTAGATAGGTAAGAAATATCTTCTAAAGCACAAAACATACTCTTGTAGAGCAAACATCTTAATTAATCTGCCTTATAAACATGAATGTTCATATACTGCCCATTTTTAATGGAGACTAGATATGGATCTCTAATGAGGGATAAAGTTTACTATTCACTGTGGGAATTCATGATATGTAATGTTTACAAAAGTCTTCCATAATACTAAAAATAAAATTGCCATGCAACGTTTTTAGTAGCAATTATATTAGATTTTACTGTAAAGCAAGCTTCTCTATATAAATAAGTTTTCATGAGAATTTATTCCCCATATATACATTATCATACAACATATGTCATGCTAATAGTATACAAGTAGTAATTACTTCATAAATCCTGATGCAATTCATTTTTTTAAATATACCTAAATATGTATACAAATTTGATATATTGATTGAAACAGAAGTTTTAATCCCACGTAATAGCTTTAAAGTATAAAAGAAATAAAATTATAAATTTATTTCTATGTATATTTTCAATTCTTATAGGACTTACATCCAAGAAGTTAAAAGGTATATTAATCTTGCTTTCACTTAAACAAGTAACATGTAGAGAAAGAAAGTTCAAAAGAAGCTGTTCTCTTGTTTAAGAGAAGCCAGTGAAAAAAATTAAAGTAGATCAAGTTTCAATATCATAAAATTTAAATTCATCTAGAAAAAAGACTTTGACTCTCTCAGCTCATGATGCTAACACTTCCAGACTCTGATTACTAAGACTTAATAAAACAACCATAAAAATCTCTGTTGATTTATTCATTCATCCTTTCACATACATTTAATGACGGTCTGCTTCTATAGCAAACATTGTTCCAGGCACTGGAATACAAAAAATGAATACGACATGGTTCCGTATTCAAATAGTTTATCAAATTGTGAAAAGATAATAAACGAACGCAGGTACATTCATACATCATAGTAGGTACCACGATTGAGACAAGAATATAGAGGAGTTGGGAACATAGAGGAGCAGCAGCTACGTCAGTCTGAATGGGATGAGGGAGATGGGGAAGCTTGAATCAAGTTGCCCTGTCTTCCTCAGAGTTAGCTAGATGGAAACTGTTCATGAGGATAAATGCACTGCAGTTTGGGAAAAAATAACATGTAAAGGCATTAGGTATGAGAAATTATATATTCAGATCTGTAGAAAGAGTCTCAACCAAAGATGTGCATTGGTTTTTCAAATCAGATGTAGTTTTAAAAATAATGCAGAATTTCTCTAGTTTTATTTACACTATATTTGGTTGCACAGATGTAACTCTCTTCCAAAGAGAACTAATGACAATATCTGAAATTTTTATGATTAATATTCTTGTATAGTTTAACAATATTCAGAAAATAAAATTAATTAACTATTAGTATATAGATTATGCATCAGGGAGAAATACATTAATTTTATTTTAATAGAAGTTTTATACTTTAGTCTCGTAGTCCAGCAATAAAATCCATAGAAGTCATAAAAAATACAGCATCATATAAGGCAATTCTATTACTGAACTTAATTTGTGCTAGTGTGTCCTGCTCACTGTGGATATGAGCTCTTAATAATGACATATAATTAGATGAACAAAAGAATGGATGGCAGAAAATACTGACAGAATGCCAGCAGACTAGTACTGGGTTTAATTAAATTAGGATGACACTATATCATTGTTAGCTCCAAAACACCATCTTCAATTTCATAAATATATAAATCTGTCTCAGTTACATACAGAAAAAAATAAGGCATTCTTTTTTTGTAAATTGTTATAGTGACAAAATTAAATACCGAATTTAAACCACCTTCAACTAAAGTAAAACCAACTGTAAAGAATTAGAATTATGGGTATCATATAGTTGTTCTAAAAGAAAGTCTCTAATCACAAAAATGTGGTAAGTGATAAGAAATCGCCGTCACTGAGAGGTTAGGCAGTTTGCCCAGAATCAAAGTCAGAATTTACAAAATGGAGAAATATTTAATCATGTTTTGTAATTCCAGACTTTTGAGTTAAAGCCCGGGTTTCCTGACCCCATGCTTTAGCGACTATAACATGAAGACTTTAAGTATCTTAATTAAATACAAAGATGACTACCTTTTTAAATATTAAATAATTTCCTACATTAGTAAAACTACTACACTAATTTTCTCATTCCCTGAAAAGCACTTAGAATGGGGGGGAGGGGGGGAAGTAGACTATTTGGGTAAATATTTTACTGATTCTTTTGTATTTTTATCATAAGCTTTTCTTGAATGAAACATGTTTCTGAGTTACAGTGCTATAATGAATCTGACTAATCAAACTGCAAAGTGAACAATGAGACAAAATGAGAAAGATTTAATGAAAACTATGCTATTTGAAAGAAAATCAATTTGTTAATAAACTTCACGGGTATGTTCCTTGGAACAAATATAATAAAATAACTGAAATAAAATACACTTTCTTTAAAAAAAGGTATCATTGAACAAGCATAATTGCAGCATAATGTAGGCCCAACTCTATTTTTATCCCACTGTTCCCTGAATATTTATTCAACGAAATAGTGTTCTGCCCTATATGAAAATTCAGGTAAGTCCTCTGAATTTTCTGCTCACATTTAAATAAAATTATTTGAGGTAATGCAATAGCCTTGATTCAGAAAGTAAAATTATGCATTGTAAGATGTTAATTAACACCACTGTCTTCCTTCAAGATCAGATTTGTTTTTTCACATGTCCAGTATTGTATTTGGTGGTTGTATGCCTTCAGGAGAGGTAGGCACTGTGATCAGCTCCTCATCCCTTTTGTATCGGCTCATTTTCCTAATGTGCTAAGTCAAGGGCAGGCATGAGGAAAACTATTTCTTGTTTTTGACCTTCTTGATAATGAGTTAAATGTGCTAATATATCTTTGGAATGATAAAGCAAAAAAACACTTCAAAAAGAATATGGTCTATATTTATAGTGATGAGTTGGGGTTATTGTTTGCCTTGGGTCAATATTTAATAGGTTTTTCCTTTTTCTAGTTTTAGTTGTTTGCATCTTTTTAAAAATAGGATTTTGGGGGGGAATCATGTTGAAGAGAAAATGTGTTTGATATTTGCATATTGTTTTTCAGGTTGCATATTACTGAGGCAACAAAATATGTGGAAGGGTCAGAAAAAAATGTCATGTTGCTGAAACATGCTATACATGAGTAATGAATGATATACTTGCAAAGAAATTATCGACCATTAAGATCAACAAATAAGTATCAATAGCAAATTATCTTAGGTTTGACCAATAATTATTTCTGTACTTATGAGTCTACAAAGTTAATAGACAGTAGGTGAAGAATCATTGATAGTATCAAGGAACCATCACTATTTACTATTGATTTTTTAATGCACATCTTGACCAATCAGGGATCACTTGTTATAATAACTTTTAAAGACAAGCATCTTTTCCTGAATTAAGCTTAGTCCCTTAGAATCCATATTCCATGTCAGGTACCAAAGCTGGATATTTCAAAAATGTCACCAAATAACTTCCAAATAACTTCAAAATTATTTTTGGAAGAGAAACAAACCACAAAAGTAAGTTCTTCTTCATTCTTTCTGAAATAAGTCAGAATCTTCTGCCCAAAATGATTTCTTATATGTTCAAGTGGAGTGACACATATATAATTTCTGCTTATTTTCTTTTGACATCCATAATTTATCGATGTTTATCTATATTTCTATAGACATTGTGGATGTCAAAAGAAATTAAGTAGAAATTATTTTAGGTGGGGTAGACACTATAACCAAAAGGTTCTCAATAAATAAATGATAACTATATTGCTAGCATACATTAACTATTTTAAAATAAAGTACTTTCTTTTTAAAGGAAAGTATTTTATTTGTAAAAACTATTTCCTGGTATAGATTTATCTGAGTCAAAAATAAGTAACATTTTGGCCCAAAATCCATATTTATGATTAGATACTAATAGTGCATATTTGAAAAACCTGGAAGAGATATTTTATTCAATTAACAACAACATAGCACATAACTGAAGAAAAATTTGTCACTTTATTTACATTGGGCATTACCTCAATGTAATTTATCTTTAAAATGATATCACTAATTAGTGGCCATACACTTCCACTATCAAAGACAGAAAACAGAGACAGTTTCCTCTTAGACAATTTATTTTCCTTACACAATAGATAGATTCTTAATGGTAAACTGCTGGAAGTGTCAGAACTTTGACAAACCTCTTGAAGTTTATTAACAGTATTATTAATATTCAAAACTGTGAATCAGGGACAAAAATAAATCATTTTTCATTATTATTTTGCCATTATGAAACTAATCATTAAATTGGTAAGAGAAGGAAAAGGTTACAAGAAATACTTTATATGACTGAGTTCAGTGACAACATAAATCTCCAACGGGGAGCAGGGGAGGGATAAATATTTAAAATCCCCACATGAGGAAAAAAAGATGTCAGCAAACACTTTATATAACATATATAAAGAATTTAGCCAAGAAAGCCTAAATTTTTCAACTGAAACCATCAAAATGTTTTTATTGAACATCCGTTTCTTATGACCCTTTTCCAAATCAGAATAGAAAGCAGGAGGGAGAGAGAAGAGAGGTGTTTATCTAGAATGTGAAAAAGAGCAGGTGTTTTTGAATTACTCATTCATTACTTTATAAAACAACTTGTCGGCCCTTCTTTCTTGAAACACATTCCCTGATTTTCCTGGTTTTATTTTGCTAGTTTCTGGGTATCATTTTTCCACTTCCATCTCAGGTTCCTCTTCTTGCTCAACTCAGACTTATAAACATAGTCCAGGCCCCATCCAAAGTGATCTGGTCCATTTTCTCTACACCTTGAAGATAATTTTCCCTCCTGGATTCAACTACCCTCTGTCTGTAGATGACTTCCCAGAATTATCCCCCAAATTTTTATGCCTCATGACATAAATTCTTCTCATGAATTAAGTAAGGAGATTTTTCACAAGTACTCAACCTGTATTCTTTCAAAAAAAAGTTTAAAGCTAAATTATCATCCCATGTTTTACTTTCCTCTGAGATTCCTTATTCTTATACAGTTAGCCCTTTCACTCAGATTTAAAACCTTGCAATAATCTTTGTTTTTTTCTTTCAAGTAATATTGAAGTAATCTCTAAGAGGTGGCAAATCAGCCTTTATATTAACTCTGACCTCATTGTCTTTCAGTATCCATCATCATGATGTCGATGTAAGACCACATAATTATATAGCAGAACCTCTGTCTCTTTGTCTCATGCAATTACTTCCATAAACCACAGCCACACTTTGCTCCAACTATGCTTTGTTCTAGTTAAGTATCATGTTTCAAAGTTTATTTAACTCTTTTAGAGTTCTTTTCAAGAACTGAATGTTGAATTAATGAATGGGAACTGGTATAATCATTGACTCTTGAATGTGATATACAAATCACTATTATGAAAATTATTATTAAATAAATCAAGTATCCTAATCTCCATACCCCACACTCTCTATGGCTTAATAGCTCTATATTAAAATCAAACTTAAACTATTTTAGTCATCATGTATAACTCAATTGTACAAGTCAGTTTTATTATCTTTAAAATTATGCAGGTAAAACTAGACAATTTATAAAACTCCATAGTGTTGTAAACCCTCCACTTTTCCAAACTGTCCCAATCCATGGCAAATTTTCCTAACTGCTTTTTAAAATCCTATAGTAAATAAGAATTCTCTTTTAAAAAATATGTTTTACACACATATTTATACATATAAAATGCACACTATACAATATACTCTATGTATAATTTTTTCAATTATCTATTCATCTATCTACATACTTATCATATGCCTACCTATTAATATACTAATCTCTATTCACTTTGAAGACAGTCCTATTAATCCACTATATACTTACATATATAAATATCCCTATATTTCAATTTTTTTCTATTTATACACAGCTAATCAGTACAAATGACTTCTCAGTCTACATCTAGAGTTACCTCCAGTTTGAAAAAAATTGACTTAACTGTGTTTTGATTATAAAAGCATATTTTGAATCTGTTAACTGTTTATTTTATTTTTAGCATCTCAAAGAAATATACAGTATATAGAAGTTACGAGAATCTAAAAATATGAGTGAAGTTAAATGTTAAAAATGTGGTCTAGGAATGTTCTCAGGGGTTTGTCTGTATCAAATCCCTAAGAACGTTCTTAGATATATGTTATATATATATATATATATATGATTTTGCATATTTGAAAACACATTACAATGGTAGTTCATTTTAGGCTTAATGGTATGAATTAAACACAATTTGTAAAAGAAGAGAGGCTAAAAAAAGATTGAAAGAATAATACTCTATTCTAAATGACTAATCTTTTTTCTCCTTTGTTCACCAGTGGAGTTTAATCAGTTTTCCTGAAATCTCTGCCACGACTTAGCAGTAAGCATATGCATCTCTGAATATAGGACAAATGTATTATGGGAATGATTTACCAGAAAAGAACATCTGCCCCTTTTTATACATGAATATCAAAACTGCAGATTGCAACTTCAATAACTCACTCCTTCACACCTCTTTTAAGGAAGGGAATTTAAGTTGTCTTTTAAACACTGACTTGCACATTCACCAAGAATCCCAAAGCAGATTTTCCTTACCTACACTGCCTGTGGAGGAAATGTGGCTATATTATCAAGGTTTCTAAATTTGAACAATTTACCCAAATTTCACCACCAAAATATGTTCTACAAAAACTGCTGGTAAGAGTTGATCATAATACTCATTTTCAAAATGACACAGTCTAACACTTATGTCATTGAGAAATCTGCAAGTTAGCTATTATGCAAAAGAGAACACTGAAGTATAATTATGAATGAAGCTTTTCATATAAACAGAAGGCATTCTTTTAGGATGTATAAAATAGGTGTTTATTCATAAAAGTTTATTTTATCTTCAGTGTTTTAATTTCCTATGAAGTTATCCAATCTAAATGAGACTTTATGATTATGCTCAGCCAGACACAGTGGCTCATTCTTGTAATCCTAGCACATTAGGAGGTTGGGGCAGGAGGAATGCTTGAGCCCAGGAGTTAGAGACAAACCAGGGCAATATAGTGAGCTCCCATCTCTACAGAAAATTTAAAAATTAGCCAAGTGCAGTGGTATGTACCTGTAGTCCCAGATACTCAGGAAGTTGAGGTGTGAAGATTGCTTGAGCCCAGGAGCTTAAGGTTGTAGTGAGCCATTATGCTCTAGCCTGGGCAACAGAACGAGACCTCATCTCAAAAAAAAAAAAAAAAAAAAAGTCTACAGTTGTTACTTCTTCCTTCCAGAAACAGAGCACCACAAAGAAGACGAAAAAGAGTTATATTATTATTTAATATTCTCTCAAAGTTGCACTTCTGTTTTTAGGGTACTCATTTTACATAAAATTGCACCATCTTTCCTTAACATAGTATCAACAATTAGAAGAAAATACTGAATCTGGGATAATAACAAGAAAATAAAATATTTACCAGACATACATAATGTCAGTGTTTTGTTGTCTGAAACATAATAACATTTAAAACTATTTAATACAAAACAATTTACAACAGATTTTTGGCCTATATTTTAAAATATCAAAGATGACAACACTTAGTCACTTGAGTAATGGAAAAGAAGACGGTGAATTTGCTGGAAAGTAAAAAAGGATGATTAAAGTAAGAGATAATATTTTCCAGTGCTTACAAATTAATGAAAATAAGAAAATAGGTATAAATAATATAAGTAATATATAAACATAAGAATATATCTATGGTCATGTAACTGTTGAGTAGCAAAGTCAGGGTTTTTAAAGTGTGGTTGACACCTATGGCATTGGCTTTTGGGACTACAGAAAGTCACACCTTACAATGCAAAAGTACTAAACAAAGGTACCTTTCGAAGCCTTGACTTTGAAACACGCAGTAAATCACTAATATATTTTTAAAAGATGGTTTTGGTCTCTTCTTATGAACTCCATTGAATTGAAGTAAATAAAGTAATTCTATTCAGCCACTTAATAAGCATTTATGTAGTACTTATTCTACATCAGGTACTATTATAAGAATGTTAAAAATATAAGCTATTTAATCTACAATAACATAGGTCCCAGATAAAGAATGTGAGGCATGAAGTTAAATAACTTGCTTAAGTTAACAAGAGGTAAGGTCCAGATTTGAACCCTGGCAGACTGGATTCTGGTATTAACACTATAATGTCTCAGGAAAATCTTCACATTCAATGACCATATTCATAATCTGCAATTGTTTTCTAGTCCTGCTAAACCTCAAGGCTCATTTACGTGGAACCAAGGCTTACATATATAAATGGATGTTGCTGTAATGAATGCTCTTTTTATTTCCATTTGCAAGCTTAACATTAAAGGCTGATTGCTTCTGTTTAGCTTTGTGCTAGCGATTAAAACATTCTGCTATTAAGTGGTGCCTTCTTTATGGTTCATGACCTGAATTGAGGTTTCTTTAGGTATGATTCATTGAGAGGCTCAAAAGCAGGCTTTATATGCAAATTTGACTAGTAGCCTACTAAATATGATGAACGTTTAAAAAATCACTAGTATCTCATTTAAGTAATTTTTTAACTCATTCTTCCCTCTTAGAATTATGAAAAAATATATATATATAATTCCCAAACTTCCCACTCAGTATAACCAATCCTTCATGCAGGTTGACATAAAAAAAGATCCTTGTTTTTTTGTTTATCACTTGGGGACCAAAAAAGTCAGCCTATTAGATAGTTTATTTCTATCCTCTCTAAACTGTAATTTTCTTTAACAACAAAAACAGCAGTGGCACCACCACCAGCAGCAGCAGCAGCAACAACAAACCAGCATCTCCAAAGCATTTACAAAATGTTATATATGTTCTAATGGCTTTGCATATTTTGACCCATTTAATTCTCATAATAATCCTATGAAGCAGATACCACAACTATCTCCCATTTTAAGGAGGAGAAAACTGAGGCTCATTATTGTTGCTAATTCTTTGCTGTTGTTACTACAAGAGCTAGTAAATAACCTAGCAGGGATTTGTTCCCAGGCATTCTGGTTCCAAAGAGCATGGCCTCTCATCACTAGGCTCTCCAGTTATTCTTTTACTAACTCAGAGTTTGCAAGCTGCACACTGTGAGTTCCTGGATTTTCCATTGTGGTTTCTCAGTAGAAAAAGCCAGGGATAGGCAGGGAGCAAGAGGAGGAATCCCCTGAGTGATTACCAAATCTTCTTCCAACTTTCGTTATATATCCAAGTCATTTACTCATGCATTCAACATTCCAGTGAATTGTTTTTAGTATGTACCCTGAGTCAGGCAAAAGTAGAAAGCAAAAGATTGAAGGTGTACATAACAGAGAACATTTCTCTAGTCTTTATCAGTATAAAAAGAGTTGACCGAAGTGAGCAGACCATGAGGTCAGGAGTTCGATACCACCCTGGCCAACATAGTGAAAACCCCATCTCTACTAATAATACAAAAATTAGCCGGGTATGGTGGCACATGCCTGTAGTTCCAGCTACTTGGGAGTCTGAGGCAGGAGAATCGCTTGAACCTGGGAGGCAGAAGTTGCGGTGAGACAAGATCAGGCTACTGCGCTCCAGCCTGGGCAATAGAACAAGTGTCCGTTTCAAAAAAAAAAAAGAACAAGAAAAGAAAAAGAAAAGATTTGATATTCTTTTCTAATAAGAAAGCAGTACAAACTGGGTATATTTTATTTGAGAAATGTATTGCTAATGATCTCACTTAGTTGAAAACTCTCATAATTCAATGCAAATATTAACAAAGTTGGTATTTTCATTTACTTTCTAAAAAGACATCCTTTTGTAGAAATAACACAATTTATTATTCAATTGGCCCTTCAACTTTGACATCATGGTATTATTTATATATTTTTAATATTAGAAGTTAAAACTATTTCTAATTTTTGAAATAAATTAGAAATGTATTATTCTTTTATATTGCTAACTTTTCAATTTATATAATTTAATTTCCCATAAAATAAAAACTCACTGCACGTATAAAATATTGAGAGGGAGATCAACTGTTTCCATGACTACATTAATTTCCTACATTTTAAAATCTGTGGAGCAAACTATCATGTTGCATATAAATGTACAATTTTAAATCAGTTAATGAGATTTAACTCCTTTTAATAATTAACAACAGAAGCAAAAATACTAACAACCACTGAGTTTGGCAGAAAGGTTAGTCTGATGAGATACTGAAACTGGCTAAACGGAAGAGAAGAGGTCCCTCAGTGACAGACTGGATTAAGAAAATGTGGCACATATACACCATGGAATACTATGAAGCCATAAAAAAGGATGAGTTCATTTCCTTTGTAGGGACATGGATGCAGCTGGGAACCATCATTTCAGCAAACTATCGCAAGAACAGAAAACCAAACACCGCATGTTCTCACTCATAGGTGGGAACTAAACAATGAGATCACTTGGACTCAGGAAGGGGAACATCACACACCGGGACTTATTATGAGGAGGGAGTAGGGGGAGGGATTGCATTGGGAGTTATACCTGATGTAAATGACGAGTTGATGGGTGCTGACGAGTTGACGGTGCAGCACGCAAACATGGCACAAGTATACATATGTAACAAACCTGCACGTTATGCACATGTACCCTAGAACTTAAAGTATAATAATAAAAAATAAAAAATTTTAAAAAATTAAAAAAAATTTAAAAATTTTAAAAAAAAAGAGAAGATGTAAAATATAAGGCGAAGCAGGAGCCATCTCCCTCCCTCTCCTCTTTCTTTCATTTGTATAATTGCTAACGGCTTTTGTGCCACCGCACAGAGTAGGAAGCAGGATGAGGTCCATTCAAATGCACACATTCAGGCCTAAGCACCCTCTCATCATTCTTTCTGACAGTGTTTTCTTCTGATTGGAAAGGGTTTCTACAGTGATACCTCTCCTCAAGTTCTGGGTCTTTATTGGGACTCTCCAAAAGCAGAGTTAAGTCTAAAAGTATGATGACATCTTGACTGAGCAGGCGGGAACATAGTGAGCCTTTAGCATACTTGGGAATGTGCTTTTAAGTGTTTAAGATCCAAGAACAGATGGAAGTCATATTATCAACATAATTGGTATCTATAGATGCTCTTTGGATTCCAAAGTCTCAGAGTAAATACACCCTACAGTAAGAGTATTATGATGTTTCTTGACTTTGAATCAAGGAGATATCATAAGCTTACAAACTGCTTGGAGGTAGTGTATTTCATGTATATGTCCATGGCTAATTAACAACTCTATCTTAAAAATAGTAGACATCAAATGCTAAAATTGCAAAAACCATAAATAACTGATAATAAAATAGAAATATATCTGCTCCTTTTCAAAATCTATAGTTATATGTTTGAAAGATTTCTATGAATGATAAATTGCTTTATATTTAGTAAAAGCTTATAGAAACAAAGTCACTGACTTTTAACTCAAAGGGTATTTGTGAGCGCCTAGAAGCTCAATAATAGCTTATTTTGTCAATAAATATTTAATCCGTTGGGAAAGGTAGCATATGCTATGTATCATTTGGAGGCCAGAGGCTCAGTTGTCACAAAAGAAACAGAATGTAGCTTGGATTGTGGGAAAACCATGGGCTTGATGGCAGAAATTTAAATCCCACCTCTATGTCATACTAGCTGTATGACCTATTAATCACTCAAAACATAAGTCTCCAGGATGGATTCGTGATAATACCTGCTTTGTAGAATTATTTAAAAAGTCTTGGCACACAGTAGGTCCTCAGTAAAAGTTAGTTGTTCTTGATTGAGAAGTTGCTATCAGAAATGTGCTAGTGACATCTAGTGGTAATTCCTGCAAATCTCAAGAAGGTCACCCTTGCAACTCAGAGCCTCCCAACACAATGTCATGCATTTGTTCTATCAACAAATGTTTAATAAACACTTCCTGTACTTAAGTCTCTTAAATCAAGTTCTGAAGATTGTAAAGATATAAAAGACACAATCCCTACCCTAGAAGATTTCAGAATTTAGTAAAACAGACACATGTAAGGCAATTAATATTTAAAAATGTAATAATTTCTACAGCAGCAGCTATAACACATGCAAATATGCCATAGAATAGGTAACTTCTTCTGCTGAATGAGATGCCATTTGTACTGGGTCTCAAAGAAAAACTGAAATTCCCTCATTATGTCTTAGCTAAAGAAGAGATGAGAGAATTTGGATATTTCTAAAATAGGAAGTTAAGGCCTATTTGCTAAAGTCTCAGTTGATGTGTTGAGAAGTTTAGCCCTTATCTTTGTGTGACGAGAAGGTAGTAATATTCTTCCATGAGAATATCTTGTAATTATATTCCAGTAACAATATAGAAGAGAGGCTGAAGATGGGAGAGGACAGAGGATGGAGAAACTATTAAGAGGTTATGATCGTACTTTCCTTGAGAGATGATGAAGACACAAACTCACTCAACACGAATTGAGATAAACAGGAAGAAATAAAACTGAGATTGAAGTAGAGACTGCATAGTGACCTTGAGAACAGGGAGTATAAGAGAGAAAGAAGTAAGGTTGATTCAATGTTTTCTGCAATGAGTGACCCTTAAGTAGTAATACATTAAATGAAACAGAAAACTAATCAGAAAGAACTTGTGTATGAAGGAGGAAAGAACAAAGATAATAAAGATTATCAAATTCACTGTCTCTGTACATATATTTAAAACTTACAGAATACTTAGGTCGAAATATCCAACAAGTAAATAAATACATAAGTCTAGAGAGAAAGATAAAAACTTAAGAACTATCAGAACACAGTCAAACTTTATAATCACTTAAGGTATGAGATTACTCAGAAAAAGGAAAAAAAAAAAGTGTCAAAAAAGGAAGACCTATGAGACAAAGATCTTTAGGAAACATCATTATTCAACGAGCAAAAATAAAAGGTGGATTTGCCCTCAATTTTTCAGGACGGTCCCTTAGTAAGTTACAGATACATGCTTAGATCACAAACGTGGCTTTGGAAATAGCTTTGTAATAGGAGTCAGCAATACCAGAATATAACTTTTAAAAACACGGTAAAGCTGACTTTAAGGCTTAAAGGCAGGGCTATAAAGTACTTTCCTTACAGTTACATGAAAAAAGGCATATTTGAATTTCCTTTCATAACCTAAAATTGGTTTGTGCTTTAAGAGTGTACCCTTCCAAGGTTAGAGAGAAAATTTTATTTGACTGCATATAAAATTGACAGCTTTTCCACTTATCCTATTAAATTTGGCTATCTAGTTTTCTTTCCTTTTTTTTTTGTTTTGTTTTTTTGTTTTATTGTCTTCTTTTTCCTCTCTTTTTCTCTTTTCCTCTCTCATGATACGGCATTTCTTGCTTCAGTGATTCCTGGGAAAAGAGCCCAGTTGGTTTAATGTTTTATTATTACAGACTATCTCATGAATGTAGAGTATTAACTCTGCATTGGTAGAGTTTTCAAGATGGAAGAGAAGAGTTATTCATGCTACTTAATACCTACAAATTTATGACCTCCTAAAATATATACAATCTTTATTTTATTTTTAAAATCCAAATTACTCCCTTTTATTTCACCTCTTATGTTGGCAGTAATTATGAAAAATATTTCTTCTATTAATTAATTTTATTGTCCAATGACTAATATTTTCTATGTGCCAATGCACAGTTTATTGGTCCTCATATTCATATATCACTTTTGTGTCATTTTAAAGAGTGTCCTTCCTTACTTATTACACATTAGTTCAAATACCATTTAACAATGTCATTTTAAAATCCATGTACTAAATCCACATACATTACATAACTTTAGGCAATCAGCTAATCTTCTTTCCACCTGAATCAGCCTTATGTATTCAAAAGGGAATTACAGTTCAAGGTGGTCACATTAGATAAAAGTGATGAGTGTCTGCAGATCTTGTACAATTTAATTCTGACAACGGGTAATGGGTAATTTAACCAGTTGAATTTGCCCCATCATGCAACAGCATAAACATGCTTTAAAATTCACTTGGATCACCAGCTTTAAAATTACGAAACTTGTCAATTAAAAAAAAAATTCAACCACATTTAAAAAATTTTCCCATAAAATCAGGCTATATAAATATTTATTTTTCTCATTATATCAAATTTTAACAATTCAAATACACCTAAGAAGTGCCAATTATTATCATCTATATATTTAAGTAGGATACTATGGGAATAAATTAAATTAAATATACTTACCAACTTTTACTGCTCTATTTATTTATAAATTACTCCAACAAATAAATATATGAAAGGCAAAAGGAAAAAAAAATGAAGAATGAATGATCTATGTATGCAGAAAGAAATCAGTATCATTTGCTGTAAACCCAACTCTTAATGATCTTAAAAGAAGAAACAACATTCAACTCAACAAACATTTATCGGGTGCTTACTACATACTAGAAGCCATACAAGGTTTTATGAATATAAGTTGAATAAGACATTGTTCTCTAGGAACTCATAGTCTATTTGACAGACTGAGAGAGGATAAACAAAGAGTCACAGTACGATGTGATAAGCACAATATTATAGAAATATGTGTCAAGTAGTATTTTTGCAACCAGTAATTCCTGAGAAGGTTCTCCTCAAATAGGCCACTATTCAGTGTGAGATGTGGTGTTGAGTAAGTGGCTTTACACTTAGTGAGTAGAATGTCTACTGTCTTCTTAATTCAAAGTGAAGTAACAGAAACAACAGTACTGAAAACTTTCCTAGTGAGTATTTTTATTGGTACCAGATATTGAGATCATTTTTATAGACAATTTTCTTTTACCTATTCATAACAATCATATAAGATAAGGTTCCTATAGGATCCTATAAGGATTCTATAAGATAACAATCCTGTAAGATAAGATAAAAAAAAACACTAACTTTATTTTTTTCTAGTGAAGAAACAATTGAAATATGAAAAGATAGGTAATTTGTTCAACATCACATTGCTCACTGACTCCATGTGTCTCAACAAATGTGTTAATTTTTTAAATTCCATTTTTCTAGAATATAAAGTAAATCTACATTTCAATTAGTTTTTACATAACTAAGCATAGGACAACACTGATGATATGGTTTGGCAATGGTGTCAGATAACAGGCAGATGAGTTAAAATTGCTAAATTTCCTTAATTTGCTTAGTTTTTATCTGAGCACAGGGCAGAACTTGCATAAGAAGCTCCAAAATATGTGCTATATGAAAAGTTTAATATGCTATACTGCCTTCTGTTATAAAATTATTATTTGGTTTTGAAATAATTTAATGAATTTTTGTGTCATAGATGTCTTTGTCTACAAAACATACACAAAATTCTAATAAATTATTTTACTACCCTTTGTGAAACCATGGACTCCCTTAATGCCTAAATCACTTGCAGTTTTCTTTGACCAGAGTTCTACATTAAAACATTTATGAATTACTCCGAAATGAATATCGAAGCTACTATATTCTCCAGGTAGCATCCTGTTCTTTTAAATTCCTTTATTTGCCATATTCTTGAATACACTTTTCACATTCATTTTCTTGTTGCCAACTCTTGAACTATTATTTTCAACATGACTATCACCTGTTTTATTCCATCAAAAAAGTCATATTCTTTTCAAGGCAAAATTGGAAGATAATTTGCTTTACTTAATGCTTTTGATCCCTCTACACTTTTGACACTTTTTGTTTTTATTTTTTTTAAACTTAGGACTATCTACCCTCAATAATCTTTGTGAGCTTTGCTTCCAGAAAATATACTAGGGCTAATAAGTTACTGTATTAGTTAGGTTTCTCTTCAGAGATAGAACATTTAGGAGACAGGTTAGATAAGTAGGTAGGTAGGTAGATAGATGATAGGTAGATAGATAGATAGATAGATAGATAGATAGATAGATAGATAGATAGAGACAGACAGACAGACAGATAGATGAGAGGGGATATATTAGGGGAACTAGCTGAAGAGATCATCAAGCTTGAGAATTCCCTTGCTAGTCTGTCTGTGACCTGCAGAATAAGGGAAGCCGGTAGTATGGCTCAGTCCTAGTCCAAAGGCCTCGGGACTAGGCAAACAGATGCTGTAACTCTCAGTCCAAGGCTGCATGCCTAAGAATGGGGTGGGGATGTTGCTACATGTCAGAGTCCAAGGGCCAGAGAACCTGGAGTTCTGATGTCCAACAGCAAGAGAAGAACGGTGCCCCAGCTCCAGAAGACAGAGAAGGCAAATCTGCCTTTCTTCTGCCTTTTCATTCTATCTGAGTCCTCAGCTGATTTGATGGTGCCCACCCACATTGGGTGAGGGCAGATCTTCCTTATTCAGTCTACTGATTCAAATGCCAATCTTCTCTAGAAACACCCTCGCAGACTTACCCAAAAATAATACTTTACCAGCTATCTTCGTATTCCTTGATCTAGTCAAGTTGACACCTAAAATTAACCATCGCAGTTACTAAATATAACTTGTCAGAGGAGAAAGCAACAGTTTTGATAGGCCACCATTGGAAGCAAGAAATGAATAAAGAAACACTTGTCTATTTTCGATAAAAAAGAGGCTAACAAGTTGTATAAAGTATGCACAGAACCTTAAAATTGACTCCATGTGTTTCAACAAATATGTTAAAGTTTTTAAGTACTATACTTCAAAGTATAAAGTAAATCTGCATTTCAACTTATTTTTATATAAAGCATAGGAGAACACTTATGATTTGGTTTGACCATGGTATCAGTTAATAGGCAGATGAGTTAAAATTGCTGTATTTTATTAATTTGCTCAGTTTTATTCTAACATTCTGAGTAATTACAAATAAAAATACAAATTCAAATACACCATATATTTTCTCTCAACCATTTTAGAGGATAATCTTCAAAGTTCTATTTGTGACTATCTACCCCAATGCCATATAGAAATGGACAAGCAAATATATTGTGAATTTTCCTTTGCAGAGTATTATCTGATCCCTTTCTCTATAGCTTACAAAAGAGATTTATAGGCCACAGTCAGGAATCACATATTGGCAATGATTTAAGAAATACGATGGATCAGATATACATTGGATCAGTAATATATAGACAACTGTTATAATTAACTATATTGTTAACATTTGTCTCTCTTCATAGGGTTAGTTACTTTTAATCAATGAAAGATAAGACTTCCACTGAAACAGACTTGGAGTAGATGTCCACTTGGATAACCAAGGAGCACTTTTCAACAATGATCAGTACATAGCTATGGCAAAAATCAAGAGAAAATCAGAAGGAAAGCTGGTAGAGTCTACAAACTGTTTTGTTTCAGGCAAATTTCTTATTTTCCTCACTCCATCTCAAAAAATAACAAAAGAAAACTGAAATGTTAGCCAGCACTGCCAAACCTTAATTCTAGAAGGGCTATTAATGCCATATCTTCCCTACCACAGTTCCTTTCTTTCCCTTTCTTTCCTTAATGTCTTTCCCACACACAATATTTCCAGATCATGAGAACCTTCTATTATGTTACTGGTGGTAAATGTAAAAGATAGGCTAAATGGTGCTTTTATCATTCAATTTTTTTTCTTCTTTTCAAAACATCAAAAAGAAAAAAAAAATAGAAAAAGAAAATTCATTTTTCTTAAACAAATTCCTGTTACTAAAGCATAATTACAGTCATGCATTGCTTAACCATGGGGATACATTCTAAGAAATGTATTGACACCTGTAATCCCAGGGCTTTGGGAGTCTGAGGCAGTCAGATCACAAGGTCAGGAGATCGAGACCATTCTGACTCATATGGTGAAACCCCGTCTCTACTAAAAATACAAAAAGTTAACCAGGCATGGTGGCACACACCTGCAGTCCCAGCTACTCAGGAGACTGAGACAGGAGAATAGCTTGAACCTGGAAGGCGGAGGTTGCAGTGAGCCGAGATCATGCCACTGCACTCCAGCCTGGGTGACAGAGTGGGACTCTGTCTCAAAAGAAAAAAATGCATTGTCAGGTGATTTTATTATTGTGTGAACATCACAGAGTCCACTTACACAAACCTAGATGGCATAGGCTACTATACAACTAGGCTAGGTGGTATAGCTTATTGTTCTCAGGCTACAAACATGTACAGCATGTTATGAGACTCAATACTATAGACAACTGTAAAACAGTATTAAATATTTGTGCATCTAAGCATATCTAAACAGAGAAAAGTTACAGTGAAAATATGTTATGAAAGATAAAAAAAATAATACACCAGTATAGGGTAGCTCCATTATAGTATTTTGAAACCACTGTCATATATGCAGTCCATCCTTGGGCAAAATGTCATTCTATGGCACACGGCTGTATTTGATTGAATCATGTCAATGAACCTGGGAAAATTATACCACACTGTCAAAAATTAGAAGTTATAAGTCATCTATAGAATAGATCACTGATACCATCATCTGGAGGTTATCATGGAGGACAAAGTACAAGCAAAAAAAGTAAAGAGACTATCTAACTTGCACAGAGTACAATGGTGTGGGATTTGAGAAAAGAGAAATAGAATAAATAACTCCATTTTCCAAAAGACAAAGACCGAGACCAAATGGATGCACCTGACACATAA
>NW_012113475.1:2814266-2823188 GCF_000951035.1 Colobus angolensis palliatus | reverse complement strand
TAGTAGAGACAGGGTTTCACCGTGTTAGCCAGGAGGATGGTCTCGATCTCCTGACCTCGTGATCCGCCCGTCTTGGGCTCCCAAAGTGCTGGGATTACAGGCTTGAGCCACTGTGCCCAGCCTCTATTTTTTGTAATCCAACAATTTCAAAGCACATCAAAATAGTATTTACAGTCATGTCTTGGATGAGATAACACCTATAGGCAACCAATAGGTAGGCAAGAAGATAGACTGGGCAAAGAGTAGAAAAAGAGGGAGATAGAATAGAAATGTTTAGTTAAGTGGAGATCAGCTAATGCTCTCAAGGAATGCCATTAGTCCAAAATTATTCAGCTGTGGTATGTCTGTTCATTTCTCTCCTTATAAGTCATAGTGTATTGTTTAAGTTTTACTCTGGAGACATATTTTCTAGCTTTGAATTCTGGCCTCATAGGCTTACTAACTGTAAGACTTCGGGAAAGTTATTCAAACACTTTCTGATTTCATTTCTTCTTTATTGAAATGAGAATAATTGTGACTATTTCTAAAGTTTACTGGATAATTAAATGACTAAATATGTGTAAAGTGCTTACAACAACACCTGGCCCATGATAAGCATTTAGTACATGCTAACTCAATTTTTACACCAAAGAGGACCCTGCTTTTCTAGTGTTCGGAATGAAATGTATCTTACCACAGTCCTGCAATTCCTTATCTAAAATTCTGAAGATCATATGTATCTGGTAATTCAGAATTACTTTGATTTTCAAATAATAATAAAGAGCATTTACCACATTTAAAAAATATCCCCAGTAAGGTTTGGAGCAGCAGGCTGTACAAACATTTTCATGTTTCTGCAGCAAAACATATAAATGTTCAAGTGAAGTGGAAAAAACAAAGACTGTAAGTAGGTCTTTTAGTTTAGGACAAGTTTTTACTATTAAACTAGCTTGAGTCTCCCTTTGAGGAAAAAATAAACCAGTTTTCAGAGCACTTGGGATATCATAACTGCAGATAGGGAACTGTTTATAAGTTATTTATTTATTTATTTATTTAATTTATTTATTTAGAGATGGATTTTTGCTCTGTCACCCAGGCTGGAGTGTAGTCGTGTGATCTCAGCTCACTGCAACCTCCGCCTCCTGGGTTCGAGCGATTCTCCTGCCTCAGCTTCCTGAGTAGCTGGGACTATAGGCACCTACCACCATGCCTGGCTAATTTTTGTATTTTCAGTGGAGATGTGGTTTCACCATATTGGCCAGGCTGGTCTCAAATTCCTGACCTTGTGATCTGCCCACCTCTGCCTCCCAAAATGTTGGGATTACAGGCATGAGCCACTGTGCCCGGTCTGTTATTTTTTGTTTATTGTTAATTGTTAGAATTTGAATGTGATCAAGTTTCAAGGTTATTGAAGAGAACAAGAAGCTCTTGGGTAAATAGTATAGGGCAAAGAGGAAGCCCTTTTTTTGAGGGAAACAGATGATGCAGTCATATTACTTGTAGTGTGTGTTATGTCCTCCCCTAATTTACATGGTAAAGCCCTAGCCCCCAGGATTTCCTAATGTGGTTATATTTGAGGACAAGGCTTTTAAAGGATAATTATCTGACACAGAAAGGATATACTGCCTTTTCTATTGTATAGGTGGGAGCTAAATGCTATATGAAGGTAAAGAGTGAAATGATAGACAGTGGAGATTCAGAAGGGTGAGAGGGTGGGGGGGGGTGGATGATGATAAATTATGTAATGGGTACAATGTATATTATTCAGGTGAATGATACCCTAAAAGCCCTGACTTCACCACCACACAATCTATGCATATAACAAAATTACATCTGTACCGCATGAATTTAAACCAAAAAGAAAAATAAAATGAGGCTGTTAGGCTGGACTCTAATCCTATCTGACTATTGCCTTTATTAGGAAATTTGGACACACAAAGGGACACCAGGGATAAGCAGAGTAAAGAGCATGTGAGGACACAGCAAGAAGGTGGTCATCTGCAAGCCAAGAAGGGAGGCTTGAGGAGAAAGCAAACCTGCTGATTTTGATGCTGGCATCAAAGATTTCTAGCCTCCAGAACTGTGAAAAATTAAAATGATGCCATTAAAGTCACCTACTTGTTGGTAATTTGTTACAGCAGCTTGAGCAGACAAATGTAGTGTAGAGTAGCAATTCTACTTAAAGCTATTGTTTTGAGCACAACTAATATTTGTATAAGACTGAAAGTCTCTAATTCTTGGATTTTTAATCTAATTGAGACAATTGTTTATAAAATAGCTTGACAACACCATGTTTCTTAGGAGCTAAAAAATTAGAAATACATTTTTTTTTCCATTATTAGGTAAACTTATTTAAAAGTTTTAGATGACATATAGGTGAGGATGTGGTTATCACTGGGAAGGTACTGAGGGACCCCTTTGGTATGATTAAAGGACAATGGTAAAAACTCATTAGAAGTGCTCATCTTTCACGGGGCTGAGTGACGACCAATGGCTGGAGATTGTTTCAAAGTGCTTGGAGGATAGGATGTGAACAGAGAATGGACCTAATGTCAAATAATCGACCTCAAAAGAGAGATGACTAAGGGGTGGGAAGAAATTTGGAGATCTATTGCCAAGCTGAGAGAAGGGCAGCAAAGTTCTCCAGAGAAGAGCAGTGTTTTTCCATTGTGGTTTTACAGGAACTAAATACGTTAGACGGCAATGCCAAAAATTAAAAAAATTAGATAATTTACATGAGGATTATTTGTTCAAGATGAAAATATAAACCAAAACAGGAAAAAAAAAATCTTACTGTGATCTGGTAAGTATCAAAATAATGAAAATGTTTGTTTTCTTCTCTATATTTTTGAGGTGGCAATTAGCTTCTATTTGTAGTTAAGAAGAGAATCATAAGAGTTCACCCTCATTTGGATATGAATAAATACTTTTCTGATAAAAGCAAGCTGAATCAGTTCAACCATCTGGAGTAGTATTTTCTTTTACATTAATTGGCATAGTTAAAGAACAAGAAATAATTACATAATCATTTGCACACACAAAAACACTGTAAGTTTAAGAATATGCTTTTAAATAAATATATAACGGAGCAAAATAAACATTATCATTTGTTTTTTGCCTTTTCAAATAAAAATATCTCCAAGGTTGAACTGATTCTAAAAATAATTTATTTTCTTTATAAAAAGAGAAATCTAAATGTATATTGATTCAAAACTCAAAATCCTTCTACTGTAATCCTTCTTGGTCCTCGCCTCTTTGTAAAATCCACTGTAAAGCTACAAAACCTTACTTATATCCAGATTAAAAAGAAAAGACATGAACAAGAAAAATACGTGTCATTTCAGAACCCTGAAATCACAATATCTAACTGTGCTGTACAAAGCTACAGTGTCATAAAATCTGCCTAATCCCTGCCTATTCTCAACCTTGCAAAACCTCCCTTTAACTAACCCAGCCTGGATTTTAACATCTTGTAAAATATCTTCTCCTAATTTTCCCATTTAGAGACTTACAAAAACTTTGGTAATGTAGTGTTCTTTTTTTATTGCATGGGATCTAACATACTAGCTTTGTTCGCTCAACAGATTTCTTTCATTGTGGTCTTTTGTGGCATCAACAGTGAAAAACTGTAGAGATATAACACAGGGTGAATTGAAACCCACCTGCAAGAGTTCCTCTGAAACATGTTTCTCTGAGGCCTCATAAGTCTCCCATTCAGGGGTCTGTCTGACTGCAAAAGTGAGGAAAATCCTGCTTTGAGTCTAAACTTAATTTATTTTTGTCAATCTCTCAAATACAAAGTTTCTGCCTCCTAGAAATGAGAATGCTTTTTAAGTAATCCTTTGATTATTTAATCAACTTCAAAACCACTTATCCGTGATGAGAAACGACACTACTGTTTGTTTTTGTCACTCTCTGAGTCACTAAGAGGTACAGTTATAAAGACTCAGGAGTTCAGAAGTTCTTGATGTTCTTTGAACAAATTACTTTGATTACCTTTTCAAAACCTTATGAGGGCCTTCCTCAATCTTGTCTTGTTTGTTTCATTTAGTTTCATTTTGCTTGGAGGTAGAGAGTTTGTCAGGCCCCCAACCTGGTCTTTTTTTTTTTTTTTTTTTTTGAGACTGAGTCTTGCTCTGTTACCAGGCTGGAGTGCAAGTGGAGTGATCTCAGTTCACTGCAACCTCTGCCTCCCGGGTTCAAGCGATTCCCCTGCCTCAGCCTCCCAAGTAGCTGTGATTATGGCATGTGCCACCATGCCCGGCTAATTTTTGTATTTTAGGAGAGATGGGGTTTCACCATGCTCAACCTGGTCTTAAACCAGGTTTTTAAGAGGTTGCCCCAGCAAAATTTTCATGTGCTCTTATCAGTTCTTTTGACCTTTCAGTCAAATTCCTACTTACGTTTCAGTTAAACTCTTGTGCATATGTCTCTAACTGGCATAATCCTACCAGGTACAATCTAAATTAGTGTCCATTTTGGAGAACTCTATCTTGGGAACATGATGGTTGAACAGTTTCTTCATGTAATTGATTAGTCTCAAACTACTGCTTAATCATATTGTAAATATTATTTTGTGTGGCTTTCTGTGCAAGTGTTTGTCTATGTGTGTAATGGATTTCTTATATTTAAGGCTGTTTTATCATCCCACAGTGATTTTATATCTGTCAGAAACTGGCTCCCCCTCACTTGTTCCCCTTCCTTTCTCTTTTTTTTTTTTTTTCCTGCTTGTCTTGGAAAGTATTTTTCTGTCACTATGCGCCTACTCTAGGCACATATCTGATTCAGATAACCAGTCAAACATTTCCAAAGAAGGAGAAAAAAGTTGAACTGAGTGCACTTTTAATTATTTTCTCACCATTTGAGATATTACTGTGATCTTTCTTACTAAAGTAGATCTACTGAGCTTAGTTTTGCTTGATCAACAGGTTTCTTTGGGAATGTCAGTGATGTACAAACATAGAAGAGATCTTCTAAATCCAATCTGAAGATGACCCAGAACATATATAGGATGTGAAAAACAGCTTATAAAACCTATAGTCCTTAAGCACTGCCTTCAATAAAAAATGCCATAAGTAGAAAAGCTAAATATTTTTTTCTCTCATCTGTAATATGAAATGTGGAAATAGAATATTCGAGGTTAAATAAAGATTCTAAAGTAAAATTTGTTGCCATATTTGGGATTTGCTACCTCAGAACAAATTTGGAATGTAAAATCCTTTAAAAAGCAGACTTGGCCTAGGATATCATTGATGTCGTGGTGTGGACTAGTCAACGCAGACAGTAAAATATCTGAATAGCATCTCTGACAGAAGAAAATATGAAGGAAAGACCTGATTATATAAATAATAATAATAATAATAATAATAATAATGGTAACTGTTGCATGTGTTGGATGCTTCCTATGTGCCAGACCCTACTCAAAGAGCTTTATGCATATTAACTCATTTTCTCAACAAACTTTTGAAACAGGAACAATTATTATGGCCTTGTAATGTGTAGTTCTTCTAATTAAATGTTGATTTATAATAAGGACTAAACTGATTTTTTTTTTTTTATCTTGCCCAAATTCCTATATAAAAGGTCTGGGGAGTCATGCCCTACAAATCATAAATTCTCATCAGATGGGTTTTATTTAACTCTATATATTGTGACTTACTTTCCAACCTGACTCTGGCATAACATTACAAGACAAAGAAGAAAATCAAAATATTTTACCCCAAAACATGTTTCTTTGCCATATCTTGAAATGGCCTTGTAAAGTTGTCCTTTGTGGGGGAAAATTAGCATCTGTAAAGAATCTCTATTAACATAGCTGGTTCTTTTTCTTCCTGGCCCTCTCAAGTCTAAAGAGATTAACTAAGAGTCTAGCACCTTTTAAAGATCTGAATAAGAAATCCTTGTCATCTATTGTCTCTAAGTGCAGCCACTATAAGACCTCAAAAGAACCTTGGTCTCCACAGTCTTTTATCTTAACCTGAACATTTCCTTCTGTCATCCCAGGTCTTTAGGTAAACTCAACCAATTGTCAAACAGAAAATGTTTAAATTTACCCATAGCCTGGAAGCATCCCCCACACCACCCGCTGCTTTGAGCTGTCCCGCCTTTCTGGACCAAACCAATGTATTTCTTATATGTATTTCATTGATGTCTCACGCCTCCCTAAAATGTAAAAAACCAAGCTGCGCCCCGACTACCTTGGGCACATGTTTTCGGGGTCTCCTGAGGGCTATGTCACAGACCATGGTCACTTATGTGGCTCAGAATAAATCTCTTCAAATATTTTACAGAGTTTGGCTCTTTTCATTGACAGTAAGTATAAAGGTCTTTACTCTCCTTATTGCCTGTCAATTCTGAGTTCTGAGATTTTTTTTTTTTTACTGAGTCCTTAAAGGGTCTCTTGATCTCAAATTCACACTGTTCATCAGATACATCTTAGTGGCAGGCTATAGGCACCTAACAACTGAAAAATTCTATATATTTCCCAAAAAATTGTCATCACTGAGATTATAAAAGATTTTCTTATTCTACTAAACTATACGGAAACTAAGAATGGGATATCTAAAGTTGAACTAAAGTGGAAAATTCAAGATACTATATTCTGCATATTAGACAATAAAGAAAACATACAAGTAGAAGCAAGTTTTGCAATAAAATTATCAAAGAAAACTTATAATCATGATCTATTTCTTATGGAAGATACTTTTTATTCAAGGCACAAGGCTATAAAATAAGTATAGTTATCTTCTATAATTTCAAAATTATACAAAATACTAGACCTTAAGAGAACAATATTGCTTAATGGTTTTTGATAACTCTTATTCCCAAAAATAGTACATTTTCTTCAATTTTAGTTCTGTTCTTAGAAGTTGCATATTTTTCTTCTTTTATCCCTTTAAAAAAACAGTTCTCAGCTGGGCTTGGTGGCTCATGCCTGTAATTCCAGCACTTTGGGAGGCCAAGGCGGGTGGATCATGGGGTCAGGAGATCCAGACCATCCTGGCTAACACGGTGAAACCCTATCTCTACTAAAAATACAAAAAAAAAATTAGCCGGGGGTAGTGATGCACACCTGTAGTCCCAGCTACTCAGGAGGCTGAGGCAGGAGAATGGCGTGAACCGGGAAGGTGGAGTTTGCAGTGAGTAGAGATCTCACCACTGCTCTCCAGCCTGGGCGACAGAGCAAGACTTCATCTCAAAAAAAAAAAAAAAAAAAAATCACACACAAAAAACAATTCTCTCCAGTGATCTCTCAGGCAAGAGAAAAGAGTGACTTTGCTTAACTCAAGCAATAACCTAGTCCCAAAGTAGTCTGATTCAGAATTCTAATTAAATCATAAATGGAAAGAGAAATCATTGGTGATTTTTATTTCATTCCAGTTGAAATCTTTCTTGTGTTAATGTTCCAGGATGACAAGTTACTTTGAAATTCAGAATACAATTTATCTGATTCTCAGAATTTTCTCTTTTGGAGAGAATTAAAATGATTTTCCATTTCAAGTAGAAAAATGTAATTCCTCAAAAGATAAACAATGCAAAGTCTATCCAAGTCTATTAGCAAAGGCATACAGTCCAGTCTCAGAATAAAATAATTACTTTCTTTAGGATGTTATATGTTCAAATGATAGTTTACATCAATAAAGAATCTTGAAGTATTATTTTCAATGATTAATTAATGTAAATATAAAACAGGGCTGGGAAAAGAGTATTTAACTAAACATTGATTTTCAATCTGCCTTTTTTCAACTGTCTCTAATTATGTTTCTTTAAGTCGCTGAGGTTTGTATCATCAATAATTTCCTATTTATGGTTTTCAGCAAAGAAAATAGAGAATCAGTACACTGTAATCCAGCAGAGAAAGTTAGTGAAGCATTCTGGACTCCAAAACAGATAACAGGTTATAAGATAAGCTCATTATTTTCTTGAGAATGATACATTCATAAATCAGCTATTTTAATCATTTAAAATGTATAATTTTTTCCTAAGTGTCTGTAAGAATCTATCTGTGCTTGCAATCCCACAAATGAAAGTGGGATTTTTTTAATATCAATGGCATGATCACGCAAATATCATCAACTGAAAAATTTCCAAAACACGTGGGAATTTTTGCAGTAATGTGGAATAAGTATGTCTATAAAGTTGTTGATCATATTTCTAAATACTTTAGAAATGACCTAAAGTGTTAATTCTCTTTCTGATGTTTAAGAAGCATATTTATAAACAGTTTTATAAGAGTATAAACTATGTATCTAAAATATTCAAGTGTACTAATATTAACCTTTTTTCAGAATTCCAGATTAATAACGGCAACATTATCCCTGCCAAGATTGTTCATCACTTTAAGAGATCTGAGTCATGCAAATTATATAAAAGTGATCCTTGATCACTACACATTTGTCTTCATTTGCATAGCCTCTGTGGTTCCTGAGTTTCTGTAACTTCCAATAACAGCCTTAATCCAAAAGTTCCAATAGCCAGTGTATTTCATATTAGCTTATCACGTTCAATAGAATTTCAGAAGCTAAATATTTATTCCTGATTTAGACATTGAAACATAATTATTAGTTCTCCTCATCATGATATAAAGTCACATATCATGTGATTTTAGACCTGTGATACAGAATATTCAGAATACCAATGGTTGGGCATTTTTGAGGTAGGGTAAAAATACAGACAATCTGCCATTCCAAAACTGTGCACACGGGCACACACAGATGAAGCTTTAATACTTAAAAACTGGCCTTTGGGGAAAAAAAAACAAAAACAAAAACAAAAAACAAAACAAAACAAAACAAAACAAAAAACTACCTAAAACAACAAAGGTATTTTAAAGTATTTTAAGAAAAATTACAGTAACTTAGTGTTACGCACTTAATGAAAAAAAAAATAATGATTTATCTATGTGTCTTACCCAGTCAATTTTTTTTTTTTTTTTTTTTTTGA
>NW_012113475.1:2795144-2814216 GCF_000951035.1 Colobus angolensis palliatus | reverse complement strand
GATTCTTCAAGACAACACAGTGATTAAAAGGATCTGGGAATCAGCATTTAGTGGAAAAGAAAACAAAACAAAACATGGTTGGAATATGGACTGGACTGAAAGGCAAGCTTGCCAAAGTAGATAAGATGTACTGTGTGTAAGATGTACTGTGTAAACAATGTAAAAAGCTTGGTGGTAATTTAGGCACTAGATTGTTGATAGATCAAGCTTCAGGTTGAAAACCTGAAGCAGTGTATCTGATGACAAGAATTTGAGAGCTGTGTGGGCAAAGAATAATGGCTTATGAGGATTTTCCATATGATACTAGGGCTTTAGACAAGATTGTGTTTCAAAGGAGAAGTAAGGTATAGTGAGATTCACTAATTCTATGGACTGGGAGATGCCAAGCCTTAACTGATAGCAGAATTTACTCTTGAGTACTAGAGCAAGACTATCTTCAAGTTGGAAGGTCAGGTGACTTGAATGTGGAAAACTGTTAGGGAGGTATCAACGGCGACTTACAACCTCTGCTAGGAAACCTGCACAATCTTGATTTTTACTGACTCTTATTGACAGTAACTTGGTTGATTTGCTTTAAAAGATCATACTGTAATATCACCCCAACTAACCAAGAAATAACATTTAGCACAAGGGATACTTTCAAAATAAGTATTAATCTAAAATAACCAAACACCTTTATTTGTGTTCACTTATATATACCACACGATTAAAAAAATCCTTTGCATTTTTATACTTTTATATAATTTCCACTAAGACACATATTAAAATAAGTCAGAAACAAGAATATGTTTTAATTATTATTAATTTTTTTTTGAGACAGAGTTTCGCTCTTGTCACCCAGGCTGGAGTGCAGTGGCACAATCTCAGCTCACTGCAACCTCTGCCTCCCAGGTTCAAGCAACTCTCCTTGCCTCAGCCTCCCAAGTAGCTGGGATTACAGGCTTGAGCCACCGCGCCCGGCCCTTACCCAGTCAATTTCATTGAGGTTTTTCTATGAGTTGCAAAATCCCACTGGATGCAAGAAAATTGTTTATAATCGGTTAGAAATATCTGTTAAATCATCACATTTTGTAGAGCATTCTACTAATCTCCCCTTTTAAACAAGGTTTTTATTATCTATTATAATCAGCCCCCTCAAATTGTATACACAATATGCATGTATAAAAATGCAAAAATACCAATATAACTGGAGTTATTTTATACAGCTAATAGCTATTTTCATATATTTCACAATTTAGCAATTGAGGTGTTACCTATTTCTATTTCCTTTAGAAAAGTAATTTACATTTTAATCACTTCTTCTTAATTTATATTTTTATGTAGCATATAGTTTCAAATCTAGCCTTCTTGTCTGGCAATTAGATTTTTAATGGTAGTTACCACTTAGCTAAATAGCATATTACTGTCTATTTCATTTTCTATGAATACTCTGTTCTCATTACTTCAATAAGTAAATAGAACATTTTAAATGGCACTTCTTAAATCTTCTTATAACTATTTGGTAATAAGCCCTTGATATTGCATCCATCAACACCTATTGGGAATAGCTGTCATTTGAACTAAGAAATTAATTCATCATAATAAGTAATTATCATTTATCAATCATAATAGCATTACAATGAGAAATTCTAGGAAATCATTTGGAGGAAGAGTTTTCTAAATCCTGTTTCAATTTAACATAAGTACATTGTACATCGTGTTATGCACACACATAATAGAACACAACGAATAGAAATTAGATATATACATGTCCCGTTTCTTATGTGAGACCACAAGGTCCTTAACATAGTAATTGTACTCTTTGTTCACAGGTCATCTACCATTGAGACTTGAAAATAAGTTTTTACAACATACTTCACCTAATTGTCTTATACCTCCCTAAAGTTTCTTATCTTAGAACACACTAGGCCTCTTAGTCACAGGGAAAGCTAAGGTAAGTATTTAGATTGAATAGAAATATGCCTAAGTAACCCCGTGCTGCCCCAGGTGGAAGTAAAGTAGTTGTTTTGAATTTTAATAGTTGACGTTTACTTTCTGGTCACGAATTAGAGGTGTCAAGTGGAGAAGACATTACTGGATTATGGTTAATTTCATGACCTTAGCTTTTTATAATTATTCCATTACCCTGAGGGAGAAGGCCAAAATCAATGTTGTCCCTTCTATGGAGATGTATACATTAAATTGTACATTATTACAATTTTGACCTTCACAGAAATCACAAGGTAGTTTTGAGAACAATATACTTCTAAAATTAATTTAAACACATTTTCACCATGTTCCTTACTTATAAGTGCACTTATAATAAAAATAAAATCGAAGGACGTTAGAAAAATAAGCAATACTATTTAAGAGCCACTCTTTCAATAAAACCCAATCATTATGCATTTAAAAATAATGCATAATTAAAAACTATAAAAATATTAGTAAAACAAATGCAGAATTTTGCCACCATTTAGCAATGCCGTTGTACGGATATATGGATTTCAGTTTTCCTTCTTTTGACACACAGTGGCTATTAGACTAGGAAACAGCAAGGAGAAGCTGAGTAACTCCATTTGTATGTCCCTAAAGGCACTAAATCAGCAGAGATAAATTGCGGCAGAACTGCTTGGATGTAAACTTTCACTTAGGAGGTGATCAGTTTAGTTCTTTCTATAAGTAGATCCATTTTGGTCATGTCTGAATGAAAGCAGTCACTCTCACAAAGCTGTAAAAGGCTCTGAGATCTTCCTTATGAAGTGCATTTTTTCCCCACTCATACTGATGACCATATTCTTATCATCTTGCTCTCCTACAACATGAAAAATATCTAAAGATTTATCTATGTTTCACCTCGTCCAGCTGTTCCATCAACGTGAACCAACTTCATGTGTTTCTAAATAAAAATAGATCTTCTGGATAGGAAATAGCTGAGAAAATGGAAAGAGATCTTAAATGACAAATTCACTAGGAACTAAAATGTCAAATACTAAAATCATGCAACTGGTATTAAAACATCAAGGAAAGCTGGCAAACACCACTATAGGGAAGATATCTGTTTCTACAGAAAGGATGCTACAAATGGAGAGGACAGTATGATTTATTTCCTCATTTTATAGGACAAAATATCTTCACTTTTGTACAAAAATTGCTATATAAGTATCACCAAAAATGATTTTTTTGTGCAGTGAGAATGTTTTGATTTACTGAATTAAACATTCCACCCTTCCCACACCTCCCAGCAACCTAAGTCACAGAGTTAAGTACAGCATATATACATTTAGCATGGAAAAAAATTTAAGTGATGTTAAGTCTTCACATTCAGTTAGAATCAGAAAATAATGTGCACAGTATAAATTCTATGGTATCATGTTTGGTACTGTCAAAAGTTTCTCCTTGTTATAGAGCATCTGGGGTAGGCAATAATTAAAGAAGTTTTAAAATCACTAGCTTTACCAGAGCAACTTCATACTCTCTAATAATGCATACCAACCTAGTAGCATATGCCAAAAGCCTCTGACAGGAAATGAAGAATCCCAAATGTCATAAAATGTTTGCATTGTTAGAACTTTGCCAATTTCTCAGTAAGTCTCAGTTTTAAAAATTGCATTGTAATGTTTGCTTAAAAAGGCTTTTCTGCCCCCAGTGAAAGGACCTGCTTCTACAGAAATCCATTATAACAGAAACAATGTTTGCCTAATCAGAGAAACAACATTTTCTTTAGCTTCAGAGGAACAAGCACAAATAACACATTTACATAAACATGTAAAACATGCTTTCGCCAGAATGAACGGAGCCATATGCATACAACATTCTCTTCAATGCATCTCCATTTCCATTATCAACGTAATTATCATCAATCACCATCACCACATCACTGCAACACCATAGCCATGTTTCCTCTTTTTCCCTGTCCCTCTTCTTTAAACATTCTTACCTCTCTCCCTCCTTGAACTGTCTCTAGTCTTTTCAAGTTTAAACCCTGAAAAAGAAAAGCAAAATATATTATTATTGGCAAAGAAGAAGTAAATAATAATTCATACTAGTGCAAGAATTTTCAAATAAAGGAAATAATTCACTTATTCATAACAAAGATCTGTATATAGATGACTATCTCGTGTGTGTATGTGTCTATGAGTATGTAGCTAAGGAAGTCTTCAAATGTAGTCCCAATGCATTTCCTGCTGATCCCTAGATCATAAGTAAAAATAAAATATTAATATGTCTATTTTACGCAATGATTGCCTACCCTTTGTTGAAACCAAAGATATTGTTTAAACTTGAACTAGTACGTGCAGTATATTCTATGATGGTAAGCTCCTGCTCTATTTCACCTACCGGTAGATCTCAGCGCCCAAACATAAAGTCAGATTGATAAAAGACAGCAGAAGCCCTTGCAGTACTGCTGATTATCTATAAAATATTCAGAATTTTATTTCCTGTCAAAGGGCTTTCTCTCTTCTATTAGCATACCTGCTCTCCACAATATAAAAGGAGGATCCACTTTAAGTTCCTAATAAGCACTATACTTAATTAAAAGAAGAAAGAGTTATTGTTTTTCTTGGAAAGTCAATTTTGTCGTTAAAAGTAATGGCAAAAACTGCAATTACTTTTGCACCAATCTGAAAAATTATTTAACAATGCTTTGGAAAACATAAATTTTAAAATGTTCACGCTACCATTAAGAATTTTCATTAAAGTCAAAGTATTTCTCTACTTCTGATGAAAATCTGAATAGTACATAATCATAATTATATATTTGCATTACCAATGCACTTATCACATACATTGCACTACCAACATATAAGGTTCTTTTTTAAAAAAAGTCCTGTAATAAAGATGCACTAGAACCATTAGGTTTCTAGCTCCATATTTAGGAATTTAAGAAGGTATTACTACTGTTGTTATTCCATTAAGTAGCAACAATAATAATGCTGGGAGTGCAATATTGTAGTTCAGTATTTCATAGTTACAAGAAAAATACATTACAGGATAACTTTTTTTTCATTTGGTACAGCATTTACGTTTTTAGAAATTTCAGGGTTTTTTCAAAAATGTTATCTCTTCATCAATAAAAGTAATTTCTTGATTGTTTAGATAAAAACACATGAGCATACATATTAACTAAACCATTTTATTTTAAACAGTAGCTTTACTCCTCTCTTGACCCTAGAAAAGATTCTAGAATCAACACAGCAAACCATTTATTTTTGTAAAAAGGTGGTAGCCCATTTTCTAATTATAGAAAATTATCTACATTTATAGAACACAGTTTGAAGAGGCTAAATTGTATGTGACAAAGAATATAAAACAGAAAGAACATTTCTTAAATGTAAAGTTTATGCTAAAAGTAAATTCTGAAGTAGTATTCATGCTTATAGTTTTTTACATCTGGGAGATAGTATAATGGGATGCTTTTGAATTCAGACTGATGTAGTTTTAAATCTCTGGTTTGTCACTTTCTTCTGAATGCCCTTTAGTAAATTACATAATATCTCTCAATTTCATCTTTTGTGATTGAAAAATAATAAATATAGTAGCTATTAAATATATTTGCTAGGAAGATTAAATGAGATATTACATGTAACAGCATTTAGCAAAGACCAGGCACAGCATATTCCAAAACAGTAATTATCGTCTTCTCTTCTTCCTCCTATTTTTATCATTATTACACATATATAATTAGTTCAATATAAGATCAATTTGAGGCTGGGCATGGTGGCTCATGCCTGTAATCTCAGCACTTTGGGAAGCAGAGACAGTTGGATCACTTGAGGTCAGGAGTTCAAGACCAGTCTGGTCAACATGGTGAAACCCTGTCTCTACTAAAAATACAAAAAAAATTAGCTGGGAATGGTGGGGGCGCGCCTGTAATCTTAGCTACTCAGGAGGCTGAGGCAGGAGAATAGCTTGAACTCAGAAGGCAGAGGTTGTCATGAGTTGAGATCATGGGAGTATTGTTTTCATAAAGCTTATGGGGAAAATATTAGCCTTATATCTTTAAACAGTTTTTCTGACCCTCAATTTTTCTACCATCTAATTCCAGAACTCAAATTATATGTTAAATAGCTTGTTATTGTCTCCAAAATCACTGACACTGTTTACTTTTGTAAAACCTCCTTTTTTCTTGATATTTTGTATGTTTTCTATTGTTACACCTTCAAGTTCACTGATCTTTTCTTCTGCAATGTCTAATCTGCTTCTAATCCCATTCAGTGAAATTTTTATCTCAGCTATCTTGGTTTTCATTTCTAGAAGTTTAATTTTGATATTATTTTATTATCTATTTCTCTCATTATATTTATACTTCTCTTTAAATCCTTGACATTTATATTTGTAATAATGTTTTAAACTTTTTCTGTTAATTTCATTATCTGTCATTTACAGGTCTGTTTCTATTGACTGAATTTTCTCCTGATCTGAGTCATATTTTATTATTTTTTCTCATGTCTAGTAATTTTTTATTGGTTGCCAGATATTATACATTTTGTTTAGTGTTAGATTTAGTTGTATTGATTTAGACATAGAATTGTCCCTGGCAGACAGTTAAGTTACCTGTGACTCATACTGATTCCTCTGAGGCTTGCATTAAACAATTTTTAGGGTGAGTCTGAAGTAGTCTTTAGTGTTAACTTATCCCTGTTCCTAACACTTGGTCCTTCTGTGCTCTCTACTGAACTCCCTCTGTATTTAACGGGGGTTCACTACTCTGGCTGATGGGAAATCAAAAGATTCCCAGACCTGTGAGACCCCTGGGAATTCTACTTAGAGTTCACTCTAATTATTCTTTTCCAGCAGTTGTTTGTCACCTGGTCATGTGGAATTTCACATTACGTGTGTGTAGATTGCTATTCAAACAAAGATTCTGGGGAGCCCCTCTGCAGATTTCTAGAACTCTTTGTGTATTTCCCTCCTTTCTGGTAATCTACCCCACAAATTCTAGCTCCTTTGTTCTCTCTAAACTCAGATATTTGTCTCCTCAACTACAAAATTAAATACCATGAAGTTATGTTTAGGCTGTTCCTCCATATGCCACGTATCATGGTCTAAAAATTGCCTCCAGTCAGAAATTCCAGTGTTGGAATCATCTCTTCATTTGCTTCCCTTCTCTTGAAGATCACAGCATTTCTATATATTTAGTCCAGTTTTCTAGCAATGAAAGCTGGAGGACAAGTCTTACAGACAGAACTCCTTCATGAATAGAAACAGAAGTCAAGATAAATATTATTTTAGCTTATTTTTTCAAAGGAGGACATTGAAGCCTACAAAATTTAAATTATGTGACTAAGTTTCAGATCCAGTAAGTACAAAAGTAAAACTTAAACGAATATTTCAAGAGCCTCAATACCAGGTTCATCCTTTCATCCTTAGTCAAATTGTTTTAAACTTCCATCAGTCAAAATGTTTAATGTTGTATTACATACTTTTGAATACAAATTTATTGTAACATGAAATTCATGCATGAGTCACCATGATTCTTCAAGACAACACAGTGATTAAAAGGATCTGGGAATCAGCATTTAGTGGAAAAGAAAACAAAACAAAACATGGTTGGAATATGGACTGGACTGAAAGGCAAGCTTGCCAAAGTAGATAAGATGTACTGTGTGTAAGATGTACTGTGTAAACAATGTAAAAAGCTTGGTGGTAATTTAGGCACTAGATTGTTGATAGATCAAGCTTCAGGTTGAAAACCTGAAGCAGTGTATCTGATGACAAGAATTTGAGAGCTGTGTGGGCAAAGAATAATGGCTTATGAGGATTTTCCATATGATACTAGGGCTTTAGACAAGATTGTGTTTCAAAGGAGAAGTAAGGTATAGTGAGATTCACTAATTCTATGGACTGGGAGATGCCAAGCCTTAACTGATAGCAGAATTTACTCTTGAGTACTAGAGCAAGACTATCTTCAAGTTGGAAGGTCAGGTGACTTGAATGTGGAAAACTGTTAGGGAGGTATCAACGGCGACTTACAACCTCTGCTAGGAAACCTGCACAATCTTGATTTTTACTGACTCTTATTGACAGTAACTTGGTTGATTTGCTTTAAAAGATCATACTGTAATATCACCCCAACTAACCAAGAAATAACATTTAGCACAAGGGATACTTTCAAAATAAGTATTAATCTAAAATAACCAAACACCTTTATTTGTGTTCACTTATATATACCACACGATTAAAAAAATCCTTTGCATTTTTATACTTTTATATAATTTCCACTAAGACACATATTAAAATAAGTCAGAAACAAGAATATGTTTTAATTATTATTAATTTTTTTTTGAGACAGAGTTTCGCTCTTGTCACCCAGGCTGGAGTGCAGTGGCACAATCTCAGCTCACTGCAACCTCTGCCTCCCAGGTTCAAGCAACTCTCCTTGCCTCAGCCTCCCAAGTAGCTGGGATTACAGGCACCCGCCACCATGCTCGGCTAATTTTTTTGTTTGTTTGTTTGTTTGTTTTTTGGTATTTTTAGTAGAGACGGGGTTTCACTATGTTGGCCAGGCTAGTCTCAAACTCCTGACCTAGTGATCCACCTGCCTCAGCCTCCCAAAGTGCTGGGATTACAAAAATGAGCCACCGCGCCCAGCCTGAATATGTTTTAATTCTATTCACTGATGTACACACGAACAGTCAAATTATTCATATATATATATGTATGCATATGGGTTGATTCTTAATATTAATAAAAGATTCACAGAATTTTAATTGATTTAAAATCTACTTTGTTATTCTTCAACCATAGAAATGCAATATTTACCTAGCATGTCTTGAACAAAGTGTATTTAAAAATACTCTGGAGGATGTAGTTGGAAAAAAATTCATTTCCCTCAGTATACATATTTCTCACTAGAGAATAGGAAATCTCTGCATTGATCAAAATTAATCACATAAGACCAAACCAAAATGTTATAAATTGTAGTTAGGAAAAAAATTACCCTAAAGTAAATGTTCTGCAGTGTGTTAAATTAAGATGGTTTAGTATGGCAGTAAGGGAGAAAGGCTATTACCTGAAAAAAAAAAAAAAATATATATATATATATATATATATATAGCTTCCTATCAAAATTTCTCTTGCATTCCAGTATCCACATGAACACCCCTGGTAAGCATGCTGGCATATAGACCCACTTTGTCTAAGGTACACAGGGATGTGAGGGAAGAGATCCACCCCTTCATAAAGATTAGAAACCCTTCTAAAATTTCTATCATGTCCTAAGGATTTCCCCTGCTTCCCTGTAAACAAACAGGCAGAAATACACTACCTAATATCGCTAGATTTGGTTGATTTATGTTTTTCTGATTGAAAAAATATAGATTGGACAGATGGAATAAAAATAAATATTTTATTTCTAGAACTGCAGAAATTTCATTTTGATAGTTTTTCTTAAAATGTAGAAAGTAGCCATGATTTAAGTGGATAAAATAATAATTAATTTTTAAAAGGCTTCAAGTAACTGTGTGACTTTTTAACATTTAGCTTTACTGTGAAGGCACAGGAAAGAGCTAGAAGGAACTTTAAATAACTGTAGCTCAACCTCTTCATTTTATAGATGATGAGGCTTGCAGACAGGGATCTTAATTTATAAGTGGCAGTTTTGGGACTCGAACTCTGGCCACTGGGTCCCTAATCCAGAATTATTTTTGTTTAAACAAATTGTTTTAGCAGTTCTATCACAAATCATACTCTTCAAAGTTGTGTAACTTCTGGAGCATTCCTTAATGATTTCATGGGCCAGGTTCCACAGCTATAAAATTGAAATAATTTATGGTATAAATGAAAGAATCTTTATAAAACAAGGCACTATGCCTACTCCATCATTTACTGCAACATGCACTGAAGTTAGTGGCATAAGATGTCGCTGCCCTTGTTGGCAATATCTAAATAAAAGACTCATTACTATTACAGTTATAAAAGCAACTAATATTTGTTGAATGTTCTCTATGTACCAAGCACCATTCCAAGTGTTTTACCTAGATTAATTTAATTCTGACCATAGCCTTATTACATGTTATATTACGAAGTAGTTCTTCCCCCACTGGGCAGAAATGCAAATGATCTACCAGTTATTCTGTTTTGTTTTTGAACTGATCTCTTTAGACAAAATAAAATGCAACTCCTTATTAGTTCTTGCTATTGTTAGTTTCACGTTGCAGCTACAGTATATGGCTCAAAAAGAACCACAAGAGTTTGTGTAAAACACTTCTGGCCTGCTTGCTTCTCACTGTCACATTTCTTATTATATGGCAGCATCATATTAGTGACAGAAACACATTGTTGGAGGATAAGGATATTGTTTAAGTCTCTGGGTCTTGGCTTGTCTGGCAAAAAATTGATGATTGCCGGGAGGAGGATATAGAGAGTTGTAATGGATGATCTCTGCAGAGTGTTAAAATCTAGTATCTGTATTATGTTTTAATTTTAAGACAGGTATATTGGTCCTTTTACAGATTCTTATTCTGTGTCTTTCTATCTTGTATGGCCTCTCAGTGAAACTAATGAAACTACTCAAGAAGTTAAAAAATTCCAAAAACTTTGAACACAGCTTATATACCTATTGTCAGCCTTATTTAAGGTTCCCTAGTTTCTGATTTTTTTTAACTTACATCTTTGTATTTACTCTATCAGTTTGTTGTATAAATTTTCAATTCAATTTCAATTTCCAATTATATTGTTTATAAAAATATTTTGTTGCATATATGGACTTCTAATGATAGTCTTACTTAGGATTCGTTTTATAAGTGATAATATTGAGGAGTGTCATAGGTTTACAGAATTGACTTAGAAACGCAGAAAGTTTCCTAAGGCAACTTAACCTACTTAAAAACTGCACTAATTAATTCTTACACATAAATCTAGTCTTCCTTTTAAGTTAATAAATATAGTTTAAATATTTGTAAATCTTTTATCTCTGTTTTAGCCATTTATTGAAAAAAATATTCTCCCCTTAGGCTATATTGAAATTGAAGTCACGGAGGAATTTCTAAAGCACATGTTTGAAAATTTCATGGAGTTCATCATGATTTGGGCTAAAATCTATTGAAATAAAAAGAACAGCTAAATGTCAAAATTTATCAAACTATATTTTTTTCTTCCCTCCTTTCTAAATTAGTCCTATTCATCTTTGAAAGTCTATACTGTAATAATCCATTCACTGGAAGCTTTGAATTGTTCTTCATGTCCTATTTAAAAAAATAATGTATGTCATTATTTTCAGACACTTAACCATTCTTCACTTTTAAGGTTCTCTCTTTGTAAAAATGGAAAATTCTCACTCAGTTCTCTTAAGCAATTTTGTAACCATACCACAGGATACTTCTAAGTGTACACAGATGTATGTAACAGAAATACTTACATTTTGAGTCTGTCTAGGTGCCAGGCATTATACAGTACATATTACATGGCTTATTATTTGTATATCATTTTTATATACCTTTTTATTCCTCACAATTACAATATGTTACCATTATTAATCCCCATTTTGCCATAGAAAAAATGAGGGAAGGAGAGGTTAATTAAGTTTCCTAGGGAGATACAGATCAAAGAAAGTCCAGTTGAATACTGAGCCCACAGTATCTCATTACAGAGCTACTTTTGGAACTGTTACACATGCTACCTCCAAAAGTAACTAATACTTTATTTTTATGTGTGTTGAGATAACTGACATGAATTGGATACGTATTTCATAAATGAGTGATTGAGTAACCTATTAAATGAGTAAGCCTAATTCCAGAACTACATTAATGTTCAAGCGATCAGTCTAAACCATGTCATTTTTACCAACTGAAGAAGTAAATGCAAAATAATAAATGATTGGTTTTTCAATTCATTTAGATTTGAAAATAACTGTGAAAAAAAAATTAAGTAAATGACATTGAATCCCAGAAGCCCTGATTCCTCTGGAAAAAAATGTGAAATTCAATTGAAATATTTCCTGGGGCAGACAAAGATTAAAAGAAAATTAATGCTACTGTATGGGCACAAATAACATTTCATAGAGTGTGTCTGTGATTATTGTTGCTTTAGGCTAACTAAAATATTAAACTAGATTAGCACTTCCATGCCCCCAGTTTTCTAGCAGTTCTCATCTTGGTATATTGCATAAGTTAAATTCCTTTTGCTCCAGGGACCTAGGTCATCATATTTTATGAGGTTTCATAGAGTTCATCCTGCAACTAGATTACTTATAGCATTTCTGATGTTCATACCTGGGTGGTTGTTTGTGATGGTGTTTTCCAGTTCAGATATGAGACTAATCAACAATATAGACTTTCTACGAATACGTCATGTGCTATTATTTCTAACAATTTCTGATTGTTAATCTAATTCTTAAATAGGAAGTCAAAGACACACTTTCAGAAAACAAGTAACTCTAAATATTGTCAATGAAAGGCATGTTGATTTAGCATGCAATTATGGTGGTGAATAGTCTAACCATGAGCTTAAACATGTAAGAACTCGACTAGCACTTAATGTGTAACATGTCACATCATAAGGCAATTATTTTGCTATTTGAAAAACTATTCTATGAGATACAAAGCTTACTGAATCAATCGATCTAGTAAGCTATGTGTCATATTCTTCCTGTACATCATAAAAAGAGAGAACATACTCAAATAGCTAAAAAGAGAGTATTAGTAGCTAGATTATGATTATTTGCATATGAATCTACTGTCTGTCTCTGTGTCTGTCCCCATCTCTCTATATACCAACCTCGTCAATCCATTGCAATATTCTAACTCTCTTGATAGTTCTTAACATGCCAAGCATTCTTCTACCATAGGCCTTTGGACTAGATGTTCAACCTGCCTGGAACTCTCTTCACCTAGATATCCACATAGCCAACTCCCATGGCTTCTCAAGTCGTTGCTTGTATCTCACCTTCTCAGTGAGCTACTTTTACCACTCTATTTAATAATACAGTCTTCTGCCTACTTCACTTCTAGGTACCCTTAAAACATTTTATTTTATTATTTTTTTTTTATTATTTTTTGAGACGGAGTCTCGCTCTGTCACCCAGGCTGGAGTGCAGTGGCCGGATCTTGGCTCACTGCAAGCTCTGCCTCCCGGGTTAACGCCATTCTCCTGCCTCAGCCTCCCCAGTAGCTGGGACTACAGGCGCCCGCCACCTCGCCCAGCTAGTTTTTTTGTATTTTTTAGTAGAGAAAGGGTTTCACCGGGTTAGCCAGGATGGTCTCGATCTCCTGACCTTGTGATCCGCCCGTCTCGGCCTCCCAAAGTGCTGGGATTACGGGCTTGAGCCACCGCGCCCGGCCCTTTAAAACATTTTAACATACTATATAAATTCCACTATTATTGTGTATTATCATCTTGCCATGTTAGAATAAAAGTACCTCGAAGACAGGCATCTTTGCTTGTATGTTTCTAAGTTATACCAATTGCTCAAACAGTGCTTGGTGCATGATGCTAGGTTCTAAATAAGTACTTAAATATTTGTAAAATGAATGGAATATTTACTTTTCTAATCATCCATGTATCTAAATAGTTTTATCAAATTTGTACTATATTAATTTAGAACTATAAGCAATATAAGTAGTGTTCACTTTGGAGATCATATAAAATAAATTTATTTATTCTTATTAAAGTTAAGTCAATAAAAATCTAATATTTCTTCTATAATTTTAAGAGAGTCAGTTTTTTTTTTTTTTTTTTTTTGAGATGGAGTTTCACTCTTTTTGCCCAGGCAGGAGTGCAATGGCATCATCTTGGCTTACTGCAACCTCCATCTCCCAGGTTCAAGTGATTCTTCTGCCTCAGCCTCTCAGGTAGCTGGGATTACAGGCATGCGCCACCCTGCCCAGCTAATTTTGCATTTTTAGTAGAGATAGGGTTTCACCATGTTGGTCAGGCTGGTGTTGAACTCTTGACCTCAAGTGATCCGCCCACCTCAGCCTCCCAAAGTGCTGGGATTACAGACGTGAGCCACTGCACCCAGCGAGAGTCAGCATTTTCTTATCACACTATCTGTTTATAACACCACAGAAAGTGTGCCATCATGTTTTTCTGTTAAATGCTAAACAATAATCAGTGACAAAGACTTTATTTTTTAAAATTGTTAATACCAGACTGTCTTGTAGAACGGCAGTTCCCAACCTTTTTGGCACCTGGAACCAATTTTGTGGAAGGCATTTTTTTCCACCGCTGGGGGTGAGGATGGTTTGGGGATGAAATTGTTCAACCTCAGATCATCAGCCATTAGATTCTCATAAGGAGTGCCCAACCTTGATCCCTTGCAGTTCCGAATAGGGTTTGTGCTCCTGATCTGATAGGAGGTAGACGTCAGGCGGTAATGCTCATTTGCCTACTGGTCATCTCCAGCTGGGCAGCCTGGTTCGTAACAGGCATAGACAAGTATAGTCCATGACCTGGGGGTTAGGGATCCCTGCCAAAGAGCACAATTCTTGACAGGACAGTGTCCCCATTCTATCAAGATAATGATTATTTCAGGATGAAAACTAAACTAATTAACTTGCAGTGTTTAGAAATATAAACTGAGTTCAACTAAAATAAAGAGGATGGATTAGAAGTAGCACAATACCAAGAATAATGATTTAGTTTTAACACAATTTTTTAAAATTAAAGAAGATGCTGGGCGCTAATGCCTGTAACCCCAGCACTTTGGGAGGCCAAGGCGGGCAGATCACAAGGTTAGGAGTTTCAGAAGAGTCTGGCCAACATGGTGAAACCTCATCTCTACTAAAAATACAAAAAATTAACCAGGTGTGGTGGTGGGCACCTGTAATCCCAGCTACTTGGGAGGCTGAGGCAAGAGAATTGCTTGAACTCAGGAGGCAGAGGTTGCAATGAGCCAAGATTGCACCACTGCACTCCAGCCTGGGTGACAGAGTAAGGCTATTTCCTGACAGAAAAAAATAAAATAAAATAAAATAAAAAAGGTTTACTTAAGAAAGCCTGACTCTATATTATAAATCAAGAACGACACATTTAAAGTGGTAAAATTATAGATTATATACAATAAATTCTAAATGGCATTCAATGGGTTTCTGAATCTTTTCTACTCAAGAGATTCTGTACAGCTGTTCCCTTTTTTTAATGATCTCTCCCCACAGCCTTCCCAAGGTGATAGGGTTATCCCTTTACCCTTCAGATCTCAGTTTAAATTTCCTGTGCCCAAGGACTTTCATGAGCATTGCTTCTAAAATAGACATCAAGTTACTTATTGTCACATCACTCAATTTTAATTTTCTGCTCAGGATTTACCACTGAAAAAATTTTTCATATTAACTTATTTATTATTTTGTGTACTGACTATTCTTCTCACCAGAATGTCAAGTCCATGACAGTATGTCCGTCTTGTAAAACTTTATATCCCCAGTACTTAGAACAGTATCTGGCACTAAGTAGATACTAAACAAATATTAATTAAATGAACTGAATGAATAAATCTCTATAATTACTATAAAATGATATTTATTTACCCTTAACATAAACATGCCATTAATATATTGAGTATAATATTAACCATTCAAATTCATTCAGAAAAAATGTGAAATTAATAAATTGTTTCTTTTCTCTAGCTAACCTTGGGCAAATCACCACAAACTCTGAGACTACATTTCTTTTTCAGGAAAATTAATAAACTGAACCAGTAAACTTGAATATCTGTATTGGCTCTAAAATTCTAGGACGTTCTTGTCTTTTAGAAAATCAAAATCTTTATTTTTTTTTTTAGTTATTTATTTTTTGAGATGGTGTCTCATTCTCCTAGGCTGGAGTGCAGTGGCATGATCTCAGCTCACTGCAATCTCTGCCTCCTGGTTTCAAGTGATTCTCCTGCCTCAGCCTCCCTAGTAGCTGGGGTTACAGGTGCATGCCACCACAGTCAGCTAATTTTTGTATTTTTTGTAAAGACAGGCTTTTGCCAGGCTGGTCTCAAACTGCTGACCTCAGGTGATCCACCCGCTTTGGTCTCCCAAAGTTCTGGGATTACAGGTGTAAGCCACCATGCCTGGACAAAAATCAAAATTTTTCAAATGTCTCCATTTTAATATTTGAGCATTGTTACCTAAACAATTTCAACTAAATAATTGTATTAAGGGAGGAGATGACCCTTCGTATCATCTTATGCCCAATTTCTGCCTCCAAAGACAGAAGAAGTAAAAACTAAAAGGCAGAAATGAAATCCACAGGCAGACAGCCCGGGGCCGCACCCTAGGCCTGGTAGTTAAAGATCCACCCTCGACCTAATGGGTTCTGTTATCTATAGATTACAGACATTGTATAGAAATGCACTGTGAAAATCCCTATCTTATTTTATTCTGATATAATTACCAGTGCATACAGCCCCCAGTCACGTACCCCCTGCTTGCTCAATCAGTCACGATCCTCTCACACACACCCCCTTAGAGTTATGAGCCCTTAAAAAGGACAGAAATTGCTCATTCAGGGAGCTCGGCTCTTGAGACAGGAGTCTAGCTGATGCCCCAGGCCGAATAAACCCCTTCCTTCTTTAACTTGGTGTCTGAGGAGTTTCGTCTGCCGCTCATCCTGCTACATTTCTTGGTTCCCTGACCAGGAAGCAAGGTGAATGGCAGATGGTGGAGGCTGCTCCTTAGGCAGCTTAAGCCTGTCCTGTGGAACATCCCTGTGGGGGACTCCAACCAGCCCTAGTGATGCGGATCCTGAGAGCCCTCCCAGCTAAGCATTTGCCCTAGTGGGATGCCTCACCAGAGCAGTGTGTGGCAGGTCCCCGTGGAGGATCAATGCAGTGGCTGAACACCAGGAAGGAACTCGCACTTGGAGTCTGGACATCTAAAACTTTGTAAGACTAGTCTTTGAAACTTGCTCACTCTGTCTGAGTGGAAGCATGGCCTGATTATCCACGGTGTGCCTTCATCACACTTTAGTTTTGGTTTTGATTTGAATTGCTTGACAGAACCAGTCTTGGGAATTTGCCCACTCCATTTGAGTGGAAGTGTGGCCTGATCACCCACAGGGTGACTGTACCAGCACTTTGGTTTTTGTTTTTGATTTGACTTGGATTGCTTGATACTTTGGTTTTGACCTGGCTTGGATTTCTGGATACTCTGATTTTGGCCTGGTGCAAACTGCAAAAGTGTGTGTGTGCCCTTTTTATTCGTTCTTTGCTTTGTGTTGTATGTGTGGTGTGAGTGTGGTGTTTTGTCTTGAAGAAGCACAGGTCAGGCACAAATAAGCCCACCCTACTAGGAACTATGTTGAAAAATTTCAAAAAAGAATTTAAGGGAGACTATAGAGTACTATGACACCAGGAAAACTTAAAACTTTGTGTAAGATAGATTGGCCAACATTAGAAGTAGGCCAAGGAAGCCTGAACAGGTCCCTTGTTCAAAGGTATGGCACAAGGTAACATGTAAGCCAGGGAACCCAGACCAGTTCCTGTACATGGACATTGGTTACAGCTGGTTTTAGATCCCCCGCCCCCAACACACAGTGGTTGAGAGAACAGCAGCATAGGTGGCTGCCAGAGGCAAGGAAAGACCAGTGGAGAGAGAAAGGAAAGAGACAGAGAGGAAAATAGGCAAAGAGAGAGAGGAAGAGATGGACAGGAAGAGACAAAGAGAGTCAAGGAGGGAGAGAGAGAGAGAGAAAGAGGAAAGAGAGAGGCAGAGAGAGAGAGGAAGAGACAGAGGCAAAAGGAAAGTCAAAGAGAGAGAGACAAAGTCAAAGAAAGAAAGAAAGAGATATACAAGCAGTTAAGAAGAAAATAAATTGTACCCTATTCCTTTAAAAGCCATCATACCGATTCTAATTTGGATAAAACAAGGTCTTATTAATAGCAAAGGTTAATTAAAATCCCAAACTTACAAGGTTTTCAACAAAAGTAAAGTTTGCTAAAAGTTAACAGTGTAACATGTATTACAGTAACTTCTATTCTTGTGGCCTTAGACAGTCTAGTCCACAGACATAAAAAAAAGTTCACTTTGGAAAAGAATGGTTATCATCTTCAAAAAAAAAAAAGGGGGGGCAGAATTTACATATAAAAAGAGTGTTATATGGTAAATTCTTGTCCTGAAATAAATTAACTGGTTATTTAAAGAAAGAAATGTTTGTAATAAGTCAGAAAGTTAAGGCATGTCGAAAAGTTACCTGTAAAAGTCGCAAAAGAAAAAAAAAAGGTTATAAAAAAAGTGTGTTAAAAAAAATGCAAAAAAAGTTGTAAAATTTAAAAGTAACTAGACCTCCTGAATGTAAAACTACTGAAAAAAAAAACAAAAACAACAACAACAAAAAACCTTTATGTGCAAGGTGTATCAGAAAATAAAATATACCTTTGGTAAAAGGATTATAAGGAGGCATAAGAATGTATATTTTTACCTACATTAAAAAGTTAAAAAAATTATTGTTTTGAAGGTTTAAGCAAGTTTTAGAAAGTTTAATTATAAAGGAAATGCTGTGTGTAAACATATTAGCTAAAGTTAAAGAAGTATCATCCAGTTTTTCTGTGAACTGTACATTAAAGTAAAAGCATAACAGGTTTCTCTTAAAGCACCAATCTGCTCTTTAGCAAAAATTATAAAAGGCTAAAAAGAGTCTATAAAATCTTACCTTATGGTCAAACATTAAAAATTAGATAAATATGTCTATCAGGTTTTATTACAATTAGGTTTAACGTAATAACACACTAATATAAAGATAAAACTTAGCTTATCTGGTATAAAAATCATACGAGAAGCATTGTTAAATGTAAAATGGTGTTTAGTTTTCTTTGGTTTAAAAACTAATAAAAATAGGTGCTAAAGGAAATTTCTCAGTAAAAAGGCACTAAGGACCATAAAGTCCACTGCCAAGGTCCCCACATTTAAAACAAACAGTGTATTTCTTAAAAATTAAATATTTGGTTTATCTTCCACTTTCCTTTCTCACACACACACACAAAAGAAACAAAGTCTTTTAGCACAAGTACCACCCCTAGAAATTCCAGTAAACCAGCACCAGCCTGAAGATCACGTTCTCATTAAAGGATGGAAAGAAGAAAAACTTGAGCCAGCCTGGGAAGGACCCTACCTTGTGCTGCTAACCACTGAGACTGCTGTTCATATAGCAAAAAAAAAAAAAAAAAAAAAAA